>NC_135501.1:134694314-134949314 GCF_052857255.1 Amblyomma americanum
ACAAAAACTGCGATGGGCTGAATTCAAAATAGGCTCTCCTATGTATACAGAACGGTTTCAGCAAGTATTTTGCGCTTTTCGGTAGTCTCTTCTTTGTCTTTTCGGCTTTGCGCTTAGCCTCAGCCCCTTGAAAATTTAGGACACTTGGGAACAGACAGCCCAAAGAATGAAAACTCTCTATCGACGATAAGCCATGCTCGGTCGGGGACAGTCATTAAAACTCAACAATGGACACCGATAAAAAAGAACGATGTAGGTGAACAAGACTCGCGAGCTGAGACGTCGTTTTTTCCTGTTTGCTTTTGGTCTGCGTCTATTTTTTAAGTTTCAAACGAATGTTTTCAGCCGCTTTCCGACTCTTGAGAGCGCACGCACCTATGAGGTCGTACAAAAGCCCTGCACATCGGAAAATAGAATATGCAAGCATAGAATCTCATTTCAAAGCCAGAGTTATGCTCCCCCACCGCCCCTTCAATGAAAAAAAGCGGAGGGGGGGAGGGGGGGGGGGGGGGGTCCACGCGTCAGTGTGGCCCTGTAAAACCTTAAGTAAACAAAGTTTTCCAAAATTATTTTCTCATTTTGCAGTGTACCCATGCAGGCCGAAGCAGTTTAACGTCTTGCGAGTGTTTTAAAGGAAGCAAGCATTCAAGTGATTTTGGAGCTTATGTCTTCGTAAAACATCATGCAAAATGTTTATTTCCAGCCATACATCTATTGGCAATGTCTCGGGGCTCAATAAGCTGGCTATTTATCTCCGAATCGCGCTAGCTCTCGTGTAGTCCGACTTACTGTTGTGTGCTGAACATACAGCGTACCGCGCACCGTAGCTGACTATACTGCAAACGACAACCCAGTCCGCCACCGGTAGTCAGCTGCGCCTGCGAGCGCCCCCCTTTGTACCATCTTCGTTGGTCCATATGTGCTTTTCTCGATGCATCAGTTGACGCGTTTGGCCTCAACTCTTGGCGGTGCATATTTGGTGCTCTTTGCTACCTCTATGCGCTCCATATAAAGAAAAACATGTTTGCTAGCCGTGCTAGCCTGCTAGCCGTGTCGTCGCCATAAGCAAAGAAAGATTTAATCCTTGGAATTTTGTGACCGGCTCTGACACCGCAATTCGTTTGTGCATAAACTGACGCCCGCTTAAATGTTGTGGCTGTGAAGGCGATTGGAGTTTGCATTAGCTCATCAGTGCATTAGTGAGTGTTTGGACGCTCACTGTAATCGCTCCCCTTTGTGTGCGTGCACCGTTCATTCAACAAGGATATCACATGGGCTGTACATATATTTTCCACACACCCACCCAGCCCCGTCGCATGCGGTTGAGTTCAGTAAGAAGCCCCATTGAATTATTTGCATAACGCACATGGAGAGCAGCTGTTACGTTCTGGCTGCAAACTGGCGACATTCTCCTTCATGTACGTACTCGCGCACATACAAGCACCAACAGAAAGGCGTTTGTGTCCAGTGTGCGCCACAAAACGTGAGCAGAGCTTTCAGTGTTCAGCGGTTCATTGTATATCAGGTCTTTATTTAAACCTTGTACATTTACAATCGCTAGTGCAACTCAGAGTACATTTTCTAGTATAAACAACTAATTCGCTGACTTTCAGTGGCTAAATTTTCGTGTTTTTCATTTAGAACAAAACTCTCCGCAGTTCTGGAGTATACAAGGCAACATCTCATCCCATATTTTTATGCCCGTATATATTACGGCTCAGCTTAGCTCATTGAAATATTAAGGTCGCGAAAGAGAAAAAAAAATCCTACAGGACGCCAACTAGCGTGCCACTTTATGCCACTGCTCACAGAGGAGCTCGTCATCATTAAACGAAGTCATCTTCTAGCCTGATCTGTGTGCTGACCGGGAAGTCGCATATCTGCAGCCAGCAAAACTCCTGCAACCAAAAACCTCGAACTCTTCGTCCAGCGCTGCCGGAAAATATGAGTAAAATCAAGATCGCATTATTGTGCGATAGCTTGGCACAGTATGTACTTGGTTCCTTGCGAACGGCAAAACATTGACCAGCCTATCTGACAAGGAAAAATATAATTCACTACAGAGTAGTTGAACGGGTGCTCCTTTTCACTGTTTTTCTGTAGTCGTCGGTGGGATGGGTAAAACTTGCCAGTAATACCACCAGCAGTAATAATAACAGCAAAATCTGCACCGTCCGTAAGCGGACGAATATTTAACCCATTTCGTGAGTTTTAACGCACTGCTTAATCAAAAGCACTCGGATTTTTTGCAATCTTGAAAGGCAGGTGGCAAACAATACGGCAGATATCCTCGGGGAAATTTCCCCAAAGAAAGCAAAAATCATTTTTGTGTCGCATGAACGCGATAATCTAATTTGATTCCAGCACGTAGCTCACAAAGACCTCTTTTTCGTATGCCTTTCAGTTCCTTTTGTTGCCTTTCAATGATTGGTGTATACCCTGAAATGAGACGTCATAGCTAGATGAGTTGAGCGACAGGGGGCTGACCAACTTTTGCGAAGAATGACTTTGTCTTACAAGGCCACAGAGACTTGCAATTGGTAACAGTAATATTAGGCACGCCTTAAAAACGAGGTTCAGTGCGCTTAAACTGGCGCCTCTATTTGAGTTCACTCAAGTTTCCACTAAAATGCAGCATTCGGCACCGGCTAGATTGATTCTTTAGACATTCGGCAGATGGCAGCAGCATGTCTTTAGGGGCTATCAGAACTCGCTAGATTTATCTTTCTTTGCGTGTTTGTACTCAGAACAATGATCGCTTTTTATATTTATGCAATTTGAGGTAAGAATAAAGAGCCCGAAAAATAGCGGCTTTGATTCGATAATTTTGCTCACACGCTGCAAAGGTCGTAACGTCTCATTAACCACCGCGTTTGTCTGGAATTAGCGATGCTGTAACCAGACCAAGATACTTAAAATGAAATGTATCGAAGCAGTAAGTACATTTTTTCCTAACTGAAGTCCTCAAAAGACGAGCTGTGCTCACAGTGCCAGCACGAAGAAAAATTTAAAGTCAAAGGCACATTCTACGCCCCTCCCCCCTCCTCTTCGTTGCCACCGTTTGTCTCATATTCAGAGTTGCAAACAGCGCTTGATGTCTTTTTATATTTCGCTTCATCTATCTTGCCTTCGATCCTGCTCATTTGAAGTGGCACCTGCACGCGAATTTACCAGCAAGTTAACTTCTTAGGAGTGCTCTAGAGACTACAGAGGATGGGAAGCGTTGTAAACAGCTATGGTGGGGCGATTTTTCAGGGCACATGAGGGAACCGACTTGCATCAACATATGCAAGATCGAAAACAGAGCAGAAATCTAGTAAAAGCTAGCTGCGAGATTTCAGACTTGCACCACCCACCTTTTGCAAACTGTTACTCAAAATCTCGTGCTTTTCGCTTTTAAACCAGGGCCTCCGTAACGAAGACAGTTGACAATATTGTAAAAAATACGCCTGCTATACTCCGCGATAGCTTTTTGTGGCAACGGAGCCAAAGCTACAGACCTCAAACACGCCTACTGTCCTTCTCCTGTTGCAGTTCATAATTTCTTACGTTATATTTTAGTAATACTCGTTGTTTATAAAAATACTTGCAACATAACTGCCAACTTTATACCTCAGAGAGTCAAGGAAAACCAGTTCCTTTGATTGCAACGGTTCTTCGAAGTAATTCATTGTTTCGAGTTACGAGTTGTTTCTCGACCGAGGACATCGGTTTTTATAAAGATTGCTCTGCAAAACTGGAAGTCCGCTTTTTCCGTTTTCCAGCCAAGCTTCTGTATAGGGCCCATAGTTTACGGAGCCCTATCTCTTGCCCCATCTCAGCGCAGACGTGGTGCCAGTTTTCTCTGTCTAGCTGAAGTATGTAGTCGCGTATAGTGTTGTAGTGGTGACAAAGTTTTCGAAGATCCTTGTGGCACTTGTCGCGTGTATACGGTAGCGGTTAGCGAAACAGAGGCAAATTTCCACAGGTTGACCAAGTGGTTATCGAGATGAGTGGTGATGTCGCTAAATTCGATTTCTTTTTTCGCCGTCACTTTAGCTGCGGTAACCTCATGTAGAAATTGTTGGAAGCTATGGCATTTAAAATGTTGCGACAATTCGCGACAGTTCTGATAGTCAAGTGAGCGCAACGTTCTTTTTTCGCTCGAGTTGGTTTGTTGTTAACACAGATAGCAATGGGGAAGCGATGACTACTACATGTAGTATCTAAAATTCCCCAATCTGTTACTTTGCCAGGGTTCCGAGAGTAAGGTCCTGTGTAGTGTTGTTTTTTCTATCGTAGAGGCCGACAAGCGTAGGCGCATGTGGCTCGTCGCAAAAGCGTAAGTTACAGAATTCCATGGCTTCTTCGAGATGACCCCTGCAGTCGGTTGTGGTGTAATAATAATAATAATATTAATTGGTTTTTTTGGGAAAGGAAATGGAGCAGTATCTGTCTCATATATCGTTGGACACCTGAACCGCGCCATAAGGGAAGGGATAAAGGAGGGAGTGAAAGAAGAAAGGAAGAAAGAGGTGCCGTAGTGGAGGGCTCCGGTTTAATTTCGACCACCATGGGATCTTTAACGTGCACTGACATCGCGCAGCACGCAAGCGCCTTAGCGTTTTGCCTACATAAAAACGCAGCCGCCGCGGTCGGGTTCGAACCCGGGAACTCCGGATCAGTAGCCGAGCGCCCTAACCACTGAGCCATCGTGGCGGGTTTTGTGGAGTAACCCCAGAGAACGTTTTTTTTCATTGAAGTCACCGCCAACAATAACTGGACTGTGGTGATCTGTTGCAATCACTTGTTGACGCCATTTACATTTGTCCACACACCCTGAGCTGTGTGGTAAGAGACCTGTAGTAAGCAGATACCAAAAGTATGGGTTTACAGCTCAGTGACCTCATCTTTACCATAACGACCTCTCAATAATCATTACTGGCTCCAGAAAGACTCGCAATCTGTGCGTACGAGGACTGCAGCCTGACTAGTTACCATAAATTCATTCGTGTCATTTGCCTTATGCTCTATAGAAGCATCTGTGAACACCCTGTACCCTGGAAGGGTACATGGTTCTCGCGTGTCTTGAAGTAGGATGTCTAATGATTTGCACATTTAATGCGAGATTTGAGGATGGGGCCGTTTTGGCGAAAGCTCCGGCAGTGCCCCTGTAGAACCAACCGTGTTCGCCCCAAGCCCTGTCATGCACAGTGTTGTCGGAGCTTCGGTTGGTCGTTGAGATTGGGCCTTCTTTTTAGGTCGAGTGTCACACTGCACCTCATTAAGGAAAATTACAACATTTGATGCCAAAAACTTCATGGCTTGCTCGAGTGGACCAATGTGAGACTTGAAGTCCTGTTGGAGTACCTTGATTTCCTTTAATCACACGTGTGGCTTCGTACCTGATTTTCGCAGCTGTTTGCGAGCAAAGTCTCCGTATCTAAAGGTTCTTTGCTTGCCGCGTTTTAAGGCGAAAGCCTTTATAGGCTCATGACTCGCCAGCGAGGATGTTCACAGAAAATTTCCACCCTATAGCTGTCAGTCAAACTGATGACGTCATCAGTGGTGTTGAAATATGTGGCTTATCAATCAAACGCGGTAAGGGAAGGCTTAGCACACAACGCTTCGCAAACTAGCTCGCATTTAAAAATGACATCGTTCGAGAGGAGCGCTCCCCAGGCAATCTTTCCAGACGCCTCCTGAACACCGATCTGGAAGGACGCCGCCTAAACGCTCTCCTGTGTCCTCCAGCAAACAAGCGTGCGAGCGCTAATGAACGACTGCGACACAAGCAGCAACACCGCGCTAAAGGCTTTCGCCTCACCGCACTTTCGGTCAACAAAATCCCCCCCCCCCCCTCAGAATTTTTTTTGATTGACGTTTGTACGTACGCTTCTGGATCGGCTCGGTCCTGTGACGATGAGAGGGATCGATCACTTTTCCGGGTTGACTGGGATTTTAGAGACTGAATTTCTGCGAGCAGCTGCGCTATCTCCTGGCGAAGAGAGTTGACGATGTTACTCCTTTGTACACCATTAACTTGACTGTGAAGAGCCAATATTGAGCATTTTCCAGCTGCTACGTCAGCCACCGAGGACCTGCTTTTGGCTGTGCCGCTCCGGACGCAGGCATCTGTGGAGCAGTAACCGGCGTCTCAGAAACCGTTGGAGGCACAGTGCTGGGGCAAGCGTGGCTCTCCGCAATGCGTCTAAATGCTTTGCACGAGACGCAAAATGGCCCGTCATGGTACTCCTCCTCTGGTGTGCGACTGCGGCCGCAGTCTTTATTTGTACACACTGTCCTCGGTACAGTATTTTGCCATATGATCATTGTTATGGAAGTTTAGCAAACCATACGTTTCGGCCGATGATGATTTTAGCTGTTCGCAGCGAAGCCATTGAAATATCGTTTCATTGTCGTCTTGCGGGTCTGTGCGGATGACACCACGCACAGCGTTCTTAGAAATTACGCCTTCTATCTTAACTGGAACGACGGTCATCTGGTTTCTACCTTTGTAAGCGAGACGAGTTAGCCCCATCGTCTTATCCTCATGCTCTTCGTGATAAACTGTGGCAGCGATGCTGTTGGCGACGTCATCACAGCGCGCCGTTGCCAGCGCACCCTGTCATCACGGCTCATCTTGTGGCGCTTGCTGGGGCGTCGACACTCCATAGTTGTAGAAAGGCCGTCTTTGTCACCGATGGTCTGCTCGTGTTCGGCTGGTTGCTCTATCTCGTTCCCCAGGACGCTGGATTAAAGCACGATTTTCGCCTCCAACATGGCGTTGGCTAGTCTCAAGTAGCTGTATCCAGATTGGTAGCTGGTGGAGGCGTCCGACTGTGCCATGCTGAACGCCGAGCACTGACGTTTCAGGCACTGGCGCGTACACTGTAGTCCACAGGAGGCCTAGGTCACCGCCGCTAGAAATATGGGTAAAAGTCCACTAAAAACGAAGCCGAGGCCCCAAAAAACTCTTGAGCATATACCAGAGCCACTAAGGAGGGTGTCCACTCATCCTCAGTATGTAGGCACACACTTAACTGATGAAGAAAGTAACTATTAGCGGAGCGCACGAAAAGCGTATACCTTCAGTCGCATCCGGAAAAATAATCAAGTTCCTAAGTGAAAAGGCGGATATTCTAGCCACCGTGTGTAAAAACTCTGCTATGCGTCAGCAAGGCAGTTCGCATATTGAAAAGCCAAGCCCGTGTATTTCCTTAGTTGAAGTAAAAGGGCAAACTGATCTACTGGTATGTTATCAGAGACGTGAGAGCAGGCTTCATCAGCAACGCTAAGTGAAAGAAAATATAAATAACCGCAATGAATACTTGGCTACCCGCACAAAAAGCAGCAAACTTGATCAAAAGGTCTTTGCCTGCAGCTTCGGGAAACAAGCATATGTATGAAATTGTCTTGAGCGGCAGAGCACAAAATCTATCTACATTAAATCTAGATAAAAGTAACAGTGCAGCCTCATTACCTTCCAGCGGCTTCATTAGCGGGGGCGTCATTAGCTTCATTAGCTTTAATAAAATCCCTGCTCATTCAAGCGGTCGAGGATGCTTCTGAACCCTAGATTCTTCTGATGCAATGTCTCACCAATAGTCTCTTACTGATAACTTAATACCGGGTTTTTCTTGCCGCATTTCGTATGCCGAATTTTTTTTTATACAACAAACCAACCGTTTTGAATCTAAACGAAGTGGGCCAACATACGACAATAAATGGACGTCATGCGTCTTGCTACTCTCTCTTGAGGCCTCTATTCAATACTCTGGGGGCATGAATACTACCGCAGAAGCTGATTTGTCCACTCTGACAATGAACTATATCTTCCAATTAATGTGTTGCGCACCAATACTATTTTTGGTGAAGGGCATTAGAAAAGAAATATCAGCGAAAACTCACAAGGCTGCTGGTAACCACACACAGTTTCAAAACCACTTCTTATAGGTGCCAGGAATGGACTCCAGTATTCTCTCATTAAATTTGTGGCTGATATGCAGTTCAGTTAGCCTCATATGAACCTAGCGGAATAAACTCAACGTAGCAAGATTGGGTGCAGCCGGTAGACAAGAACAGGGCAAAGAAAGGAAATCATTCACTCACAAAGTCAATAGGCTTTATCGAGAGCTGCTACGTTAAACCTAGAGACCGATCACATTTACCGCATTGTGTAACATTATCAGGACGCCCTCGTGCCCATCAAAGCTGGCCCCGTAATACATACAGGACTTGATTCTTACTCCGCTATCATCGCAGATTTTTACTCCGGTATCATCGCATTACGTGATACATTCCATCATTATGACACATTTCGCACAAATGCGTAAAAGCGTTCGCTGCTTCTCTTTCAAGCTGTTCAGCTCCTAAATAGGACGAGATATTTGCATTTTGGCAAGCTCCAGTACGCTAAAAACGATGTTCCCTTGGATTGGATGCCAGTCGGACTACAGACTATTGCATCACCGGATTGAAATAGTAACGCTGTTCTGGTTTTAAAGCAGCACACAGAATGAATGTACCTTACAGCGCGATTCAGTAAAGCTTCAAGTAGGCTACCTGGATAAGCTTGATGTGGGTGCCAGATTGCAGATGCTTGTCGTAGCCTCGACTCGATGAGCGATTTATACGCGAGTGGTTTTGCGTGCAGTTTTGCCTGTCGATGGTGATGTTCCAGAAATATGAGAGACCTGTTTGCAGGCGGCACACACATTACTTATATGAGTGCACCAGGAACGATTGCTGTTTTGAGTTAAGCCAATGCGCTTATTACCTAGTACAGGCTGAACAGCATAGGCGACCATAGCCTAGTTAAATATGGCAGCTGTTGCGACGGTGAAACGAGAGAAGTTTGCATTTGTTAGCGTTTAGTTTTATGAGCCATTCGTCGCGCCATTCCTGAACGTGATTGAGATCATTTTGAAGAGCTCTTTAGTGGTGTACACTAGTGACTGCATGATTGATGAGGCAACTTGCGGCAAATATGCCAGCAGTACATGATAGATGTGTTAGTAAATAATTATGGTAGATCAGGACCCAGGGCAGAGCCCTATGGGACGCCTGATGATACAGATAAGGAGGTAGAATATCCTTTATTCACAAAAATAAACTTGAAGCTTTAAATTAGGAATTGCTTGATATTTGCAAGGACTTGGAATGCATAATTATCTGCTCTAGCTTTACTAGTAAACGTGCGTAAGGTACAGTGTGAAACGCTTCTGCAAAATAGAAACTAACGCCCTCAGTTTCGATGCTGCACGATCAAGGTTACCTGCAAATCATGACCAAAAAGTGGGAGTGGAGTTTCGCAAGAGGGGCTCTTGCGGAAACCATATTTTCAATGTGACCGACGTGCGATTATGTCGAAGCCGTAATATAATAAGCATTTCATTGACTTGGATCGCTCACTGTAAGCAATAGTAGGAGCGTGTTTCAGTTGCGATGTGCGTGCGGCATGCAGTTCCGCTTAACGCAATGCGCAGAACGTTCCGGCTAAAGCAGCCTCTCAGTGAAATTGCAAAGCGAATGAGCAAGCCACGTTTGTTTCCAGGGATACAGTAGAGAGATTTAGCATAGCTGTGATCCGTTTCCGCGTACACCCAGCTGTGCATGTGCAGTGGCAGGTGTGCTCCCGTCAGAGCCATCTGCTCCCCGTGGAAGCTGATTGCGGTACCAAAATACGAATAGCGCTTTGCTATTTCTCCCAGTATCTCACCGCAAACATCAGAAATCGCTTTCTGGGTAGGATAATGCCGTCTATTGGATAATCACAGCGCATACGCGGCATCGGGGGCGTTATAACACCTGTGTATCACTTTAAGGGCGTTCTATAAGAACTGCAGAGCTGATTGCTGCTTGCTTGGCCCTGACAAAAATTTCTGTAAACAGTATATAGACTGATCATTTACTTCTGTCTATAGAGTCTATAGACTTTCTATAGGCATATCCTATGGGCTAGTCTAGAGGCAACTCAAATTTTTTAGACAGTCTATAGGCAATCTAGACTTATGGCCATAGACTTTTAGCAGACTTTTTTCTATAGACAAAGCTTAGACTATAAACAGGCAAAAGGAAATAGCTATAGGAAGGCAATAGAGACTATAAGAAGTGTATAGACAGTCTATAGTCCGGTTTTATAAGGGGGAAAGCACCGCTACTATTAGGATGCCGATGATTTGCATCCCGGGAAAGCGCTTCGACCATTCCGAATGGCCGTTTCGGACTGACAGTGTGAGCTGCGGGAAGGCTATTTTGTCATAACTAAGGTATGACACCACAAGAAAAGATTGTGCTAACTTTTGGGAAGCTTCAACGTGCACGTGAGCAGCGGTACGGCTCCTGCTTAGAAGCGACAAGTGTTGATATCACCCTCGCTTGCAGACTTGAGCATTTTCCTGCAGATTCCTTCTTTGTCGTGAGCTTTCCCTTCGAGCTCATTGGTGCAATCAATACAAATCAGCCAAAAGCTTATACCAGTGGTGAGTGACCAATGAACCATAGTCGCGGAATTTTTGCGGCCGCGCTACATGTGCAATCCTGTAGCCCTGAAGTTTAATCGGACTAAGTACCTTAGGAGGCTTCCCTCGTGTAGTTTCCTATTTCTATTTGCGCACGAAGTGCCATGAAACAGTTCCAAATGGCCCAGAGCACTTTAGAGCATAGTAGCTACCTGGAAAGAACATAAAGAATTATGAAAGGGCTACAGATGTGCGATTATTTGAAACTTTCAACGGCGTTCATGATGCTCGAACATATGGCCTCCACGATTGAGCGACAATTCAGCGTTCAGCCAGGTTCAGCGAACCCTCCCTTCATGTGTGATACAGTTTGCATTCAATTCGGTCTTTAGCTGCATCATTTGTTTCCGATTAGGTATCGAACGTAGACTGTTCGTCTTTGTAAGTTTCGAAAAGTACTATTCGCACACTCCGTGCAGGGTGTTTGAAGATGATGGCATAGTGACACAAGAAGAGCAGACCGGCTACAGATTAAACAAAAACAACCTTTGTCTGCTTGTCTTGCATCGCCAGTCGCAAGAACTTAGGCCAAACGTCAGATTATCATTGAACGAAGCACAGTTCAAAGCATAAGGAGAGCTTAAAAATATACTCCTTGTACCCAGAAAAACAAAGTCGAAGTGTGCATCTGACACTTTGGTAGGCGTTCCTTAAACGAGGCAAGTTCCTATGCCAGTGTCTCTTCCAAGTTGTACGCTGTGGTATGTGACTACATTTAATACAGCCGTGATCATCGGAGGACATATCATGCGCCATGTCTGGGACGAGCTGGTTTTTCTTTTTTTTTCTCAGTCTATCTTCCTCAGGCCGTTGCCTTACTTCATTGTTTCACTGTGTAACACCCCAACCAGCCCGACCAACTTTTTTCGTGCACAGCCGTCGTATGGCATGGAAAGTACGTTGTAGCGTGAAACGCTGCAGCTGCCACTCCATGTGGGCGCCACATAGCGCGTTTATTTTGGGATTATCCCACCGCCTCCGTGGCGCCGACCCTTCCTCTACAGCTGCGCATGCCGTCAGAGGGCCACCAGCAGTACGGGCGAACACACGTTGTGGGGGCTGGTGGCGATGACCATTGACTCTGCGCACCATTTTTTTTTCTACGGACAGATTTCCGCCCACGAGAATCTGTGTACAAAAATTCCTCAATACATCCATTGAGGATAAAAGCTGCTTCCAAAACCACACGTCGAGTAAATGAGACAACAGACACCGGTAACAGCTGCTCACGTAGTTGTGGTTCTTTTTTTTTTTGTAGTGTTCCTCCAGCACATTCACTCATGAACAACATTTCTTCTATCTTCTTTTCCTGGGAATGGAGCAACCGGACAAGAGCACAGCGAGTTGTTTGAAGAAACACGGTAAAGTAGTTGGTGTTAATTGTACAAACTCCCCGAGCTTACATGGAAAGAGGAGGCAGAGGGGAGAAGAGAAAATCCGGAAAGTGTGAAGAGGGGAAAGTCGGAGATACCGTTAACAGCGTGCTTGACTAAGGACGAGGAGACGACCGGTTGAGGCAAGCGAGTTACATGGTGAAACAATTCAACGAAGTCCTGCCTCTCAGTTCAAAGAGGCATCCTCTTGAGGCACGCTTTCATCGTGACATCGGTCACCAACGTCGTCACAGGCTCGCAGAGCAGTGCGCAATTCAACTACGTGCGGGGCATTTCTGTACAAATTTTTCTACGTTATTAACTATACGCATCTTTTATACACATGGCTTATGTCCACGAGATGTATATAGTAAACTTTGTATTTAAAAACTTGTGAACAGCTCGACAGAAAGTTTTATTTAAGTAAGAACTCCTTCTCTAGGTTATCTGTCCCTGCAGCTACATATACCCAGCTTCGTGCATACCTACAAGAAGAACAAAGCTGAAATTCTGTATTCAAGCACTTTTTTCATTCAAACACAATTGTTAAAGCGCAATGCCGTACATCGACGCCACTACTCTGAGCTAGTTGAACACCGCCGCAGTATTTGTTGAGTGCAAATGATTCCATCTTTCTCAATATGAAAATATACAGCGGTGTTGAGCTTCGTACCTACAGCTTCCACTTGCTGTCCTTATGCGGAGCTAAATGCCATACACAAGTACAAACCCCAGTGCCGATATCTCGGTGAACAATGCGGTATCCATTGGTCGACCACTGCCTAAGATATGCCTCTTCGAATATGAACATGTAGAATAGCGTACCTGTATTCCCTAATCTGCCATCTTTACTCCTGAGATTGCGAAAAGCGAAGCTCACTAAATGGCCTGCGTCGAAAAAATCACCGCTGACAGCATTGTAAAGCTTACAGAAGACGCTGTCGTTCCTATACTGGTGTTATGATTGAGAGTAGAAATACACGTTCGATTTGTGAAACAGTACGATATCCGCGAAATTCTACTGATATAGACGAGTCGGTAAGAACGGGCAGCAAATGGTCCAGCCCTTAACACGCTTCTAATAGCGCAGCAACCCTGACAAAAACGTGCTTGTCATGAATGCTAATCTTCGAATCTATTTACGATCATTGAACCTGTAGATTGCACAGTAATACCAATTATCTTCGCTCTAGAACTGCGAATTTCTAGAGGCAGCAGTAAACAAACTAAATAAACGAGTACACGTCGCAATACAAACAGCGAAGGGAGATGTGAATGTGGTATTCTTCTCTGAGTCTCCGTCTACTTTTTTTTCTGTCAACTCGCAACCTGCGCTCAGTGTCCTTTCAAGTCCGTCGATCTTTGGTATTGATTCGCAGGTTCGCGAGAGGCAACACAAAACGCAAAAGCCAGTGCAGCCACCTGTAAACCACTCTGAGTTCACAGCACGTTCACGCTAGAAAAGTACGCTCAAGTTCGCGAGAGCTGCAAAGTGAAAGCTTGACTACGGCGCTAGCACACACAGAAACACACTCGCTCTCTGTTCTGGGAGCCAGCATAACCTTTCCTTCTTGAAAATGGAGTGTAGAAGTCGGAGCAGCACTCGTGGGTTGTGGATGAGGGTTGGAATCGAGGATTCAGTGATAATATATGACAAAAGAAAAGAGAAAAACAAAAGTAACAGCACGAAGAATATGGTGTCGACCAATATAGTCCTCTTCAGCACTAGGGCCACTTGACGTCACTCATACGTCAACGCATATTAAGCCGTATATTCCGTCTTGGCTGCTTCTTATGCCCTCTCTCGGCGCGCGTTGTGACTTCCCGGTAGGCAAGAAGACATTTATGGCTCCTGGACTAACACTCAAGCATGTCTGGTTGACTAGCCAGGAGCTATTTACGACAGGAGTAGCAGAGGTGGTAAACCACAGAAACACGGCGTGCTGCTCAGAGCGAAGTTCGTTTGCTTGTTTGCACTGCCCCCTCTGGAGAGAAAGACAGGTGTGAGGTGTCGGAAACCCCAGAGGCAGGCACATGTTTCTTCCCAGACTTTAGGCATCCTTCGGCAAGTCTTCAAGAGGTGTCCAGAGGGCTTTTCTGGGAGTCCTGAGCTGAGTACCTTCGGAGGCAGCTCTGACGGCCGCAGCAATGCTTTTATTCGTAGACACACCAGGTCAGGCGGCACTTAAGTTCTCAGACGGATAGTCTGCACAGCTTTTTCTGCCAGTTTGTTTCGTCACGCATGAAAAAACCCAATTCATTTCAGCTCCTTTGCTTTAACAGGACTACCAATAAGTTGTCCCTCGGTCATGGCTGGTAGTTCCTGGTTCGGTTACGGGTTTCAGCTTGATATATTCACAGGATAGATTTATTATTTGTAACATTTCATATGAACCTGTTGTATATTTGCAACAGCTACACTAAATCAAAGCGGACGGTGACTAGAACGAAAGAGGTGCACTTGTTTGAATAGAAATTCTTTTGTTAAAGTCTAAAGTTCCGAATAGTTAGGTAGTGTCAAGAGTTTATTCCGCATTAAATAGGGAACAAAGCTGCGTGCGAAAAAGCCGTAGAGGAATCATCGTCGTTAATAATGGAAAGAACATAGCCCTCTCCGTAGCCATAAAATTGCGGGCGTCTGCAAAAATTCCGTATTCGATCTTGTACTGCTGTGGAACTTCGTCCTCGAGTATAGATCAGAGCTCGAACGGCGCATTAAAGAAAAGGAAGTACCTCATCCTGCTTTGGATCATTTTGTTTTTAGGATGTGTTTTAAAAACCTAAAAAACGATCTTGTAATGGACAACCTGAAATTGTTACTGACAGTTCCGGAGAAAACTGAACCTATTATGCTGCACGGTACAGTACATAGACAACGTTCAGGACCAGCGCGAGTGAGAACGCGGTATCAGTGTCTTTAAGCTAATAGGAACGCCGAGGCCTAGGGAAACATTTACATCTATGTGCCTGCTAATACCTGAAATCTAGCTTTCAACCACGCAATTAAAATACAAAAACCGCCTTCGACCTTTAGTTTTACCGTTGTAAACGACAGAATGTAGTCTGGCTGTTTGATACTGAAAGCCCAGAGTACCCTGTTCCTAAAGGAGGACAATCTCAACATGACAAGCTTAAAATGCGACACGTTGTGGTACGTTGTGGTACACCAAACAAAGCGCTCAGCCTTGATAAAAACGTTCCTAACCTAAGAGGAGAGTTAGTCC
Organism: Amblyomma americanum; assembly: GCF_052857255.1. Classification (NCBI taxonomy): domain Eukaryota; kingdom Metazoa; phylum Arthropoda; class Arachnida; order Ixodida; family Ixodidae; genus Amblyomma; species Amblyomma americanum. The sequence goes on from NC_135501.1 coordinate 134,709,414, forward strand.
GCATTCTTCCAATGGAAGTATCTTTAAACAATTTCGACTACTGGTCCTCAATACGCTCATTATTATAAGGCCGTCACAGTGGCGAAAAAGGAGACCATCTGTTGACATTTCTAAAATTTTCACTACTTGTATCCTCCATTGAACGATACTCGTTTCGGGGGACCTCACTGACACTGCTCTAGAAAGCTTATTTAATCTTAATGATAAAAACTAGCTGTCTATGCATTTGTTACTATTCTGATAAAATTCTGGTGAAGCCAAGGTTTTGTGCCATGTTTCAGAGCGAATTCACTAAGCAATAGACTAAACTTAGAGAACTATGCATGTTCTTTTTGCAAGTGGAGGTTCTTAAGGACATAAAAGCTCACTGGTAGCCCACGCTTTCTTTGTCGAGTATTTATGACCACCAAAGAGAATTCTCAGCAAGATGAGCTTCCGAACATTAGCACGGCCTCTGTATACCTCCTTACTTTTCGATAGCTGGCATTCGCTGGCACTCAAGTGAGATGTATGGAAAAACCTGACGTGGAAATTTCAGCAAAGAAAGCTGTGCACTGAAACTGCCGCATATGGCGACGCAGTAGAGGGGAGTTCCTGCTGGAGTGAAACAAGCCTCAACCTCTTCAAGATTTCCCTACGATGGTTCTTGGCCTGGCAGTCTTGCTATGAGGTCACTCTGCTAGTCCTCAAGCACATCCTTCAAGCATGGACTGAGCGTGAATCCGTGTTGCGGTTCGATAATTTCCGCTAGTACAGACGAAGGCTGAGAAGCCGCTCCAACAGGAAACCTCATCAGACGACGAGGCTGTTCCAACGGCTGATTCCTCAGATGCTTCTCGCTGACTTTCTATTGCTAAAGCTTCGATCACTCAGATTCTGAAGCCGGTAAAGAACTGGCTGCTATTAGCTTGCAGCCAGTAACTCATGAGACAATATCTTCTTCAAACATGGTGACAGCAGGCTCCAGGAGCTGATAAACGATGGCTTCAAGCTGTCCGACTTTCCAAAGCAATTTCCCGTTCTATCTCGAGCGAGTACTTATGCGCCCTGACGCACTGTAATATTCTCCACCTGTAGGCGGAGGAAAGTGTTTTTTAACTGGTGCGAGTACGGTTTGAAGACCTCACCACAATTTGGGCAGACAGACACAGGGGGAGACAGTGCATGCCGAGATGAATCGTTGAGAGTCTATGCGCATCCTGTCATCTGGCGCACTGACATAGCGGATCCATCAGCTGGACGAATGCAGCGATAGTGGGTAACGTGTAGCGCATCTGCCAAGACTGCTCAGGAAGCTTGACACAAAGGCATCTTCATGACGCGTGCTGTCTTGGGGAGGAAAGCCTTCGTTCGTGCGGAAGTCTGCTATGTCTCAAGGTAGCTGGCAGTCTAAGGATTACACATCGCATGAGGTCCCTTTTTGTAACAAATTCTTCGATGTCTCCGCTCGTATTATTCATTCTGCATGTACCCCAAGGGGCCACCTGGCCGTTCGAAGACCGCTCAACGAGCGCGTATTTCTGAGCAGCCAGCACGGTGACGCTGAAACGCACTGTCACCAACAGAGGACGTCTGTATGTGCCTTCGGAGCGCGTCACAGAATGATCACGGCGTCCACAGCCACCTTCAAAACGCGCGCTCAGGCGTACAGGTGTGCGCGGAAACCTTTGAATCCTGTCCTTGAGACTGTCAACGTCCGCGCTTCAAAGGGAACCAGCTTGTAGACTTTCCGGCAGGAGCGCACCAGCCCACCGGAAGTCTTCCCCTCCGGAGCATGATGGCCTTCGATGTCTTCCAGCCTTTAAACCATCCCCGAAGCGAGGAAGGGTATTTTGTCCCGAGTTTTTTTTAGAATCCCTGAATGACTCCGTACGCCTCGAGGGCCGACATGGTCACGTAGAAGACCCACAGGCCGGCGAAGAGGATGGTGGTGGGCAGCTTGAAGCGCCAGGGTCCTCCCAGCTCTCCGCCCACGAGCTTGTGGCGACGCATGAGCAGCACTGCGCAGCAGAGGAGCGCGCAGACGCAGAATATGGTCACCGAGAAGGCCAGGTTGCCCGGGAGCACGCGGAATGTCGTTCCGCGGCCCCAGTGCACGAATGCGGCCAGCGACCAGGCGACGCCGATTCCCAGGAAGACGTTCACCGCGTTGCTGCCGGTCACGTTGCCGATGGACGAGTCGGCGTACTTGTCGTTCTGGGCCGCAACCTTGCTGGCGAAGGTGTCTGCGAAAAGGACAAAGTGTCCGTCATCAAGACGATGTTCTTACTCAATTCGGTTTTAGCAAAGAATCTCTCGTAGAAAGAAAATGCATGGCATTAAATTCTTGCTTTTCAGAAGAGCACGTTCCTTCATCATCACCAGCAGCATCAGCAGCAGGCTAACTACGTCCTATGTAGCACAAATACCTGTCCGATATTCCTCCAGTTAGTCCAACCCTTTGGCAGGTGTGGCTGCTTTATCCCCGCAAACTTTATAATCTCATCCGCCCATCCGATTCCCTGAAGACCACACCTAAGGTTGACTTCTCTTCGGATCTCCCCGCTACCTTAAGAGACCACAGGTTATCTTGCCTTCTCCATTACGTGTACTGCACATTCATATTTATTATCTTAATTTAAACAACGATATCATTACCTGGCATTAATATTCAGACCCATTCTGCTGTCTTTATATTTCTTAACGTTACGTATATCATTTTCATTTCTCCAGCTAGCTGTGCTGTTGTCAGTTTAAGCTGAACCCTTTCTGTTAGCCTCCACGTTTCTGCCCCATAGGTGAGTGCCTGTAAGATACAGCTGCTGTATGGATAAATTCCTATTCGTCACCACAGACTGCCTGTGAAGTGCAATCCACCCCTATGTTATTCTTCGAGTAATTTCGCTGTCGTGGTCCGGGCATACGGTCACTGCCTGCTCCAAGTAGATGTATTCCCTTGCCACTTTCGATGCTTCGCACTCTGTCGCAGCCTAAAACAGTGGCCCGACTATCGTATCGTAAAGAATTGGAAGAAGGAAAGCGGGGGCATAGAGCAATAAAGTGACACGTTTTTAGCAAGTCATGATGCCCTGCCTATGATGACAATACCACGCCTTTCAAACAAATACTTGAGATGTTTAAATGAATCACCAAGATACCGTGCTGTCTAACAAATGTAGCCGTGCTGAATATGACAGATGTTTCGCGCTCAACATGGCCAATCATCGAAGGAAAATCTCGCAGGAACAGAAGGACCTGGAGGAGGTACTTCACGATGCTTGCCATTTCGCGTTGACGCTGGGTCGGGATGGACGTACGTGTGCCCCGAAGAGCGCGGCCACACACTCGCGGATTCACTGTGAGGGTGAAGGACCCTGTACATCGAATGTCGGACACCATCATCATCATCATCAGCCTGATCATGCACACTGCAGAGCAAAGGCCTCCTCCATATCTCTCCAATTAAACCTGTCCTGTGTCAGCTGCGCCCATCATATGCCTCCAAACTGGTTAATGTCATCCGCCCACCTAATTTTCTGCTCGCTACTGCTATGCTTGCCTTCTCTTGGAATCCAGTCCGTTACCCTTAAAGGGGCCTTTAACTGATTTTGATGTGCATATTCTAGTGCAATAGATGTGTAGAGGTGGTCAACTGGTGCAGCCGTGAAGCGATGCGCCACTTCCCTGCGATGACAGGTGCTGCCACCGGTGGGGCTAGTGCGACCAAAGTTGCTCTCCCTGAGCAACCTATCGTGACCAATCATTAATTTAACTCTCATTTGCCACGTTGGTCACTTTGCTCACAATGCGGTGGGCAGCCTGTGATGACGCCACAATGTCACTTCACTTAGATGGCCTACCTAGGTTGATTCTCTGAGGATTTTTCGCTCACAACGCCGACGACGACAAAGCCGGATTTTCTGCAGAAGGAGCGCCTTCACGCTCTCGCGTTAAAATGTGCCTACTGAGGCGTCGCACAGCATGCTAACATGACCTGTCTGCTCAGATGGAGGCATCGCTGATGCGCAGATTTCATGCCTCTAACCTACTGAGCTGTGGTGCTGTAGTATTCGCTTTCGTCACCCGTTGGAAAACGTAGCTTCGATATACATGTATAACATGACGGTCATCGAGGCGGCCTACTCGCTTCGCGTTTCGCTCTTCCTAATGAGTTCTGTGTTATGTCTTTTGACGTAGCTACAAGTTTCGTACCCATATTCGCTTAATTAGTGATACCTGTAAAAATATTCGATTTCCATTCGCGTCGAATCTATGATTACTCGATTCATATTCGATTTCGCTTTTCCCAGCGCTGTTCGTATTCGATTCAGCATCAAACTAGCACCATTTGCAATAGATTCAGTCTCCAAGAAGAACTATTCGCACACCCCTAAACTTTACATTCACTAATATAGAAAGGTCAGAAACCGGCCAGCACAGAGACTGAGTATGCCTTCTTAGTGTACACCCACCAGGTATACTTGTTCCCAGGGCGACCAGCGAGATGGCGGTGACGGAGTCCTTGAGTCCGATGGTGCAGCCAAAGTGAGACGCCAGGTCACCGACGAAGGCGGTCAGGACGCCGATCAGGAGGATGCTGGTCACGAAGCAGGCCCACCCGCCCCAGTAGTCTGCACAAACGTGAAACTCAAAGTTGCACTGTGGCTGGAACTAACCTGCTATAGGAAGTTTTAGCACGCGTTGGAGCTACTGTTGCCGCATACCGCGTCCACCAGCTGCCACTGTTAGCTGTCGCGGTATACAGTATCAGTAGCGCTAAAAGCTACTCAGAAACTTTCTAGCAGGTACCACCGCGACGAATCTGAGAGATTTAAGTTCCCCCAAAAGAAAAAGAAAACAGTACTGTGCAGCGTTATGGAACACTAGAAAAAACGTAGTGCTAGATTCTGAGGGCCTTCGCCAAGCAGCCGCACAAACGGTCTTCTTCTACCGTCATATTCGGTACGGAAAATTATTTGTTGCTGCTTAGGTTCCAGAGTTAAGTCATTACCTGATGCAGCATGAGCCAGAATTTTTTTACTCTGCAGCAATTGGCAAAAAGGCATGATACTAGGCGCAAAAACATTGTCGTGAGGCCACTAGGAAGCTAGCTACACATTTTGCCGGGTTCCAAGCAACACAGCGAGAAAGACAATAACTTCAAAGAACAGATTCAGATCGGGACAACGACGAGATCAGGGGAAGGTATGAGATATTAAAGGACGAAATATAAAAGCGCTCAATGTATATATCTAACACAGAAGCACACAATAAAAAGCGGAAAACAGAAGACGCCACTATATATCTTTATGAAAAGGGACAAGTCAAAATACAACCACTGAGCAGCCGTTAGCTCTGTTTTGATAGCATTTAGGCATACTATTTTGATTATCCTCAAGCCAAGCTTGCGATGACACCATATGAGTGTAACATCTGCCAGCCAAGAAGCGATGTATATTTTACGTTAAGCATATATAGTTGTGCACGCGCTGTCTATATGAGACGCAACTGCAATCGGCAAACGCATGCATTCATACGTTACTCTTCTGAGGCACCTCTTCCGAAAGTATGCCACAAATTGCATCAGCAACAGACTCATTTGCGCACCATCAGGAGCATGACAAGTGATAAATTAGTTTGTTTTGTTTCTAAGCTTACTTTGCTTTGTCTTATTACACCAAACTGCAGAATATTCTTTATTTTCCAAAGATACAATCCTGCCAGGGAAATTTTTCTTCATCACGTGCGTTTGAATGTTTTCAATTTTTAGATTGGTTCTTTCTGGGCGTGATTGGAGAACGTAGCTTCCTCAGTTGCAGGCCTCCAACCTGAAATACAATGTCTGCAACTGCATTGAATGACTGTGTGCGCCCCTCACAAACACTCGACGCTTTTGTGGACTCCGTTAACACTGGTGTTAGCGCTCAGTAGTATCGGACCGCATCTTATCGCGCCCTGCCATGTCATGCCGTGTCGTGTCGCGTCGCATCGAAACACATCGTATCATACCGTATCGGGTACCATCACGTTGTTTCGTGCATATTATACAGATTTGGAAGGGGGCTTGGTGTGAGCAAAATAAAGACATTAGAGCGACACAAGACCTCATGTCGTCCTTCCTCTCGCACTAAGACCCCCTCCAAATCATGGCTTGCCAACTAGTCCCAACTCCCACTTTGGTCCCGAGACTCACCGGTGGGGGGGACGAACGCGAAGACGACCTTCCAGAAGACGGTGAACACGTGCATGACGTAATCCGAACAGGAAGGCATGCGCACAGTCACTTCGTCGCCATCTTCACCACCCTCCTCGTCGTCGTCTGGTGATTGGCCGAGAGGGAGCAGATGAAGAAAAAAACAGTGAAGTGAAGTAAGGTAACCTTCTTTTCTTCTGAGGGCTAAAAATCCGAACATACCCAGCCATTCTGGACAAAAGCATTTTTCGGCGGGAAACCATTCTTCCCAGCATCTTTTTTCATACAATGGAAGATTTCACTATAACAATCAATATATACGCAGATCACCCGACGACAGTCTTATTTTTTCTATGTATTAACGCTTTTGTTGTCGTCAAAAGCGTTCCTCTATTGATTTTGTAAGGCAGACTTAACTCTTCGATGCGGTCGATAGAAACAATTTAAAAGAAATATTTTGCTACATATCAGAAGAATGGATCATTACCTTCAATATTTACATAACAGTGTCTGATATTTTTTCAATTTTCAAAATATTTGTCCGAGAATGTTGGACATAATGAGTAAGGCGTCAAGCAGGGTCGTTAAATCTAAGCGTGGAATATGGCAGCACAGGAAACGATCGAACAACGGAGGGTAATTAACTTCGTGGATTTAAACCGGGCATTCGAACGCAGCAAAACACAAAGTCAGCAACTATTGTTGAAAACCTCGAAATAGACGGAGCCGATCGAAAGAACTGGCAGAACTTTCTTAAACCCCAAAGCGGAGAATTTATCAATTAAAAGAAAAACACGCACTACGTTCGACTGCAACTTTATAATTTCTGTTCCTTGTTTCTGCGTAGCCGACGTCGAATGGGAAGTACCCTTAACCAATCGCCGGGCTTAAATCCCGACCAGGTCAGTCTAGTTATGCACTTACCTTTGGCGAGTTTCAAGCTGAGACTCTCCATTTCGATCGTTTCTTCAGCGTGAAACCTGTTCTTGTCGTCGTCTTTAACCGTGCATCGATTTTGAATTTTTTTTTGTTAAATCAGGGAGGCATTCGAGGTTGTTTCATGCGGGGTTTCAGTAAGTGAGGCAGGCAGGCAGGCAGCAGGGCAGACAGGCAGGTGATGGTGGTCACACGTTCGCCCAAAACCAAGGTAGAAAGCCAACGTAAAAGAAAACCAAAACAAGAACAAGCACTTTGTTGAAATCAATGCAGCAGGGTTAACAGGTGTAACAGGAAATCGGGAGCAGAAGAATTTAGAGCGACGTTGAGGGCAACTTAGTTCAGTTGTTTTCGAAAGTAAAAACTGATTATTTGGTCATTTCTGGCTACGTTGACCCTTACCCGGAAGCTATAGTCCCATTTAACGCTCAGAAAAATTGGCTTAAAAAGCTTTCCGCCAATGGATTCAAATTCGCTACGTCCATGCCGAAACGGACGGGTTGCCACCCTTTAGAAGTCAATGAAGCTGTGGCGTAGCTTCCGGGTTCAGCACCCATATTTTACTGTGAAATCGGCCGGTTACAGTGACATCTTCATTTTGTTTATTCGTCTATTCTACCTTATAAAAGCTCAGTTGACGGTTACAGTGGCGCATTTTTCATAAGGACGCGATTACTTTTCGTCTGTGTTGGTTTAAAAAAACGGGGACAGTCTGGGCAAAGGAACAAAAAAAATAATCGGTAGATTACTTGACACTGAAAATAAAATCATATCCTGCTGCACACAACGTTTCGAGAGATGCTTAAATGTAATGTTGTCACTCATCGGTCCTTTCAAATCCCAGTGAGTATACTTCGAGATCATTTCAAATTGCTCTGAACAATTGATGGTACGTAAAGAACAGTCGTGAGTTTTATTAAATCAGTCCTCTCTTTGAAATGCCTTGTGACCGTCCGCTTCCCGCAGTAGCACAAGCGAAGCTGAGAAGGCACCAAAGGGAAGAAATTTCGCAACTTGCGCTCGAGCATAAAAAAGAAAAGCTTCGACAAGATTAAGCAGCTATAGCGTATTAGTTTTTTACAGTGCCACCAAATCACCAATGAAAAATTCTTTTATTCTTCAGTCTCAATGGAAGAAAAGAGTGTTCTTCCTTCCCTGCTTTAACGAAGTCATGTGTGTGTTCACAATCTTTCGTTGACACACACTGAACACAGCCCAACTGTTTAGGCAGTCTCGATACGCTGTGTGTACACGTGAAGATGAGGCAGAGCATGTTCACTACGCAACCAGTAATGCCTATTCTTCTTTGCGTAATTCGTTCGTACAATACAGGTAAAACGCTAAGCCTTGATAAACAGCCGGAAATTCTAAAACACATTTTGTCCACGACAGGCCTATCACTGGCGTTCGGGACTTGTAAAGATCGTCCACAGGCATACCACACTCTGTACCGGGAGCACAGGCCGCATTCGCTGGCCTTCTGTGCGTCACACTCAGGACCAAACCGGAAAAAAAAAAACCAATCGGAACAAGAAACGCATGCTTTTTTTTCTGCGTGTGTGCGTGCATGATGCGTAGCATTTCTATGCGCTTGGCCCTCGACGATTATATAAAGAGTACAAGGCCGAGGCAGGAAGAGAGTTTGATAATTTCGCGCAAACCTTAAGACATTAATTTTGAATTTTCGGTAAAATATGGTCCACACATTCCCTCTTACATCCACAGAACCAAATCCTTGGTTTTAATGTCGGACTGTTTCGACTCTTTTTCCTCCCACGCGTCCGGCGTAGCAGACACTCCGACTAGAAAAGAGCACGCGAGCAACTGCAACAATACAAGCTTAATCGTGACCTAAGTGGCATGCTCAGCTGTCTACCACGTAGAGAACTGAGTAGTGCGCTCACGTGGCTGCCTCTGTGGGCACACAGCCTCGAATGCTAGCAGCATTTCCTCTACACAACAAATATGCATCGTCAAGCACTTCGGCGCAGAACGTACCCAAAAGTTCTTGGCAAAAGCATTTTTTTTGACCGGTAAGGCGTTAATGACCGCCATTTTTTCATATAATGGAAAATTTCACAATAATAACCAAAACATTCGCAGACTACCCGACGGTCGTCTTGTATTTTTTTTATTATATTAACGTCTTGCTATCGTAGAAAGCGTTCCATGTGCGTTTTTATGTCAGTCTTAACTGTTTGATGCGACTGATGGAAACATTAAAAAAAAGTTTCACTACATATCTGAATAATGTACAGTTACGTTCAATATTTTCATTGCACTGTCTCACATTGCTCAAAAATTTTGCCACAGAATGTTGGACATGCATGATAACTATGCACAAGCCAGTGCCACCAACGATGCAAGGGTGGAAAAGCGGTCGTGCCACGAGCAAAACTCCTACCTTACTAAATCCTTGGAAGCAAAGGTTCATCAGAATCGCAAAGCTTCCTCAGACAAGCATAGCTAACGAAAAAGTTTCCTTCACCCAAAGGGCAACAAAATAGCGATCCGCAACTTTTTGGGCAGGTGAAAGGAAAAGAAAATTACATACGCGCTGGTGGGAGAATGATGACAAGGTAATAAATAAACCCTTGATGAGTAGCAACAACGTGCAAATAGGAAACGAATTAAAAAAAGGAAACGAACTTATTTTAATAGAGGCAGAACGGCAGAAAGATGTGAGATTAATTTTGGTTATCACGCAAGCTTGATGAAGACAGCCCAGAACAAACGCCCACTGCTTAAGCGCTCGCACTTTGTGACAGGTCCTCCAGCGCGAAACATCGCTTAGTTCCAGGAGTGACTAAGTGTTTGGCCCCGGAAAAACGTTTCATCATCCAGACGCAAAAACACATTAAGTTGATTTCGGGGCGGAGGAAGAATGATGGGTTCGCTGGTCCGAACAGCACAGCTAAAAGAATAGCATTGTTGAAGCGTTCGTATGAAAAAAACTATTATAATCGCCATAGAGGAAAGCAGTGCAATAACGATTCCGGAAATCGCGGCCCCACAAAGCATGAATATGGAGCGGAAGCTGCCGGGTTACGGACTTTTTATGCGTTTTCTAAATATTATTTCGCTTATCGCATCGTACCGTTGTTTCTTCATCATTGAAACCTGAACTGCTGAGCCGCCTTGTCGCACCATGCGTTCTTGTTTCTTGGAAATGGAGGTACTATGTTTCTTTCCACGGCTTGCAGCGCATCCATTAGTCCCATTTCAAATTTTGCGCTTAGCGCACACATTTGGGCCTCATAACAGGGTACGAGCAGGTCGCCGTGTATATCGCACGCTATACTGCTGCTGGTGCTGGTGATGATAATTTTGATTGATTTTTTTACGGAGAATACGACCTGCGGCGACGGAACCTCAAGAACAAATTTAATGTTTGAACTGGTCTTATACTTATGTCATTATCACGAATGTTTTTAAAACACGTTGTAAGAGCAAATAAGTTGTAAAAGGCTCACTAAATACCGAGCGAGATTAATGAGTTGAAAATTGGAATAGTGTGCGGGGCCTAAACGTTTGAATGATAATTGAAGCCTTAAGATGGTATCAGGTACTCCATGGCCATGCCATACGCCATATTTTATTTTTCTTTCAACGACTGCTGCAAGGGGGCCAATTCTCTCTAAGCATTGTTCGCGGTGTAGTAAATCAAAACCTGACATTTTATCACGCTTACCAGCTCGCCGATGAAATGTTATCTACGCGGTCCCAAAAATGTGGGTTCTCATGGCGTGGGTTGGCGCGTTACAAGGATCACCATCACGCTTTCGCCCCTAAAGCAGTTTCATAAGCACTGAACCTTTACAGCGAAAATTCAGAATCAATAGAAAACACGAAGGATCCTTTCATAATGCTTGCGAAATAAAATATGACTTCGAAGAATACCATTTGCTACAAACTTGCAAACAACTGTTGTTGCTTCTGAAGAATAAGTCGCGAATGTGCGTAAACCTTTCCATTCGCCAGTCTCAGACACTGTTCAAAGAGTATTTAAGAACCTACTTTTCTCACTGCATCATAAACAGGAAAGACTACGCCTTGTCTACAGCGCAAACGCGTAAAGAGCTCGTTGCAACCGACAGCCCCCAATGTATAACTGAGCCCGTAAAGAACAAGCCGTAAAGAGGTAATGCGAATAAATTACTTGGAATATTCGCGACACGTTTACGGCTGGAACTAAGACTCCTGCGAAGGACCGCGGTCGTGGTATGAGCGAGCACGCGTCGTGGCGAAGTCGTTCTCTTGAGCGACCCAAGGCTCCCTCCCAAACGAGGATGTGGGAAAGAAACCTTGGGAAGGGTGATGGCACAACATGTTATGGCCGCGACTGCCTGTAAAGCACGGATGATTATTGCCAAAGTATCCAGAATGACTCTGCTGTGCTGCAGCTAACATTCATGGCGGGATCGGAACTCTCGACGGCGCAGGCCCACGCTGTAAGCGGTAAAACAAGGAGGCCAATTCATTACCATGGTACGAACGAGTAATAAAACATCGATAAAAGACATTTATATTAAGGTTTATGCCGCAAGGGACTGCAAAGTATTTCGAAAAATACGAACAGCTCTGTATATTTCGATAGCAGCCCGTTTTATGAACCGCTTCATGAGCTCCGGCACTGAACTTTGGCCAACGCCAATTTTGTGACACTGACATAGGCGTAAACAACGCCACACTGTCAATTCTTGTATCAATGACGCGCTGAAGATTATTTGTCTCCTGTGCCACTACAATAGTGTCATTCTCCTGGACGACTAAAGTTTCAATTATTATATTCAGTGATTAAGAAATCAAGCAATTTTATAATGCGAATTAGTAATACGTAGGGGGAAAGAACATGACCACCCAGATAAACAATACTGGAGGATCCTAAAGGCAGGTGCGACCGTTACAATAAATGCCTACTCCATGGAGCTGAATTATCGGAATTAAGCTGAATCTGTCGTCGTTCACTCCAAGAAGGCTAATTTGCTCACAGACAAACCACGGCGTGGCTCGAAAGAAAACCGGCAAGCGCAGCACGAAAGGCTGCATTACCATTTAAGCACGGCTGCCTCGTGCCGTGCTGGAGTGGCAATGCAAGCTTCTTAATGCAATGTAAAATGTTCCCAGCCAGAACCAATGGCTGTACATTGGGCACCCCCTGCACGTTAAGGTTGCTGCATGCCGTGCTGGGTTTCTGAATTTATCCGATAACGTTTCTGCAGTCCCCGAGCTACGACCCATACCGCGACATCTCTAGTTGATCAGTTCTCCGATACACCTCTAACCATTGAAGAGTGCCACAGTGGTGAAGCATATGATCCGGCAATAAAGTAAAATTGGAGCTTTACCCGTTTTCTTGGAGTGTTCAGTAAGTGGGAATGTCAATAAAAGAACAAGAAGCTGGGCGAGTTCGTGGTTGTAGATCGCAACACAAAACAACGATGGCGACTCTAAGGCTCCTGTCCTGTCAATCCTTTGGTTTGGTTTTTGAGGAAAGTAATTGTCTCGCATCTCGGCGGACACCTGAACCACGCCTTAAGGGAAGGAAGGAAGGTGCAAGTGAAAGAAGAAAGGAAGAAAGAGGTGCCGTAGTGGAGGGCTCCGGAATAATTTCGACCACCTGGGGATCTTTAACGTACCCTGACATCGCACAGCACACGGGTGTTTTAGCGTTTCGCCTCCATCGAAGCGCAGCCGCCGCGGTCGGGTTCGAACCCGGGAACTCCGGATCAGTAGCCGAGCGCCCTAACTACTGAGCCACCGCAGCGGGTCTCAATCCTTTGTGCCGTCTTCACTGTTTTCGTAATGATCTACAGAAGGTATCGCCACCGCCTCCTTTTCGAAAAGCGTCAGTTGCCCAGAAGCTCTAATCTCCTTTAAATCAAACGCAGCCGGCCGTTTCAGTTTTCTAGCGCTTTAACTCTTAATTAACTATTTATAGCCCAAGGTTTACACTCACGTTTACAGTGCAGCTGTTGGTGAAACTACAAGCGTTATTTAAGCCGAAATGACGTAACAAGAAAGACGAGTCGGCTGACCTCACACAACTATCGCCTGGGCGCTTTCGGACTCAGACTAATGTCATCAGTTTTTCTCTGGACAAAAGTGGACGATTCGATTTAGTGGACATTTCGAGAAGAGACGCTCAGGAGACGATAACGAGGCACGCATATCTGCAGCCTATGAACTCCGGCGAACAGTTCGGCCGAATGGCGTTCGACGCAGGTCCCACCGTATTAACTAATGGTGTGCGGACAAGGCGTCGACTGCGATTACGGACTTTCAGGCGCAGCTACTTTATTCAGCGCGTAGATGCGTCCACTACGCTTCGGCCCCACGCGATAGGCGTCTGCACCATGCATGCACACACGCACTCAAATATTCACAACACAGAGATGTGTACAGCATGCAAGGAATAGCACGGAACGTTAATTGGGTCCACTGCAATGTCCATAACGTGTCACTCGGGTGAGGTACAGAACGACGTTCACACACACGGACACAAAATGACGAGCCGCCGAGATAGAATGCGTTAGATTGTGGCACGTACCAGCGACCACGGTGATGGCCTCGATGAACTGCTCTTTCCATGAGGACGTTCCAATCATCAACGAAATGTTGGCCTTTTGGAACAGCTTGTCCACAGTGTTCTGCGAGAGGCGAAGGCAAAGAAGGTCATTAGGGCACGCCATGGTGAACGATGTGTTCACACAAGTTTTACGCTGAGCGAAATGGCCGCTGCTATGGCTACCACACGAACGACACGCGCTTGGCTTCGATGGAAGACGTGCTGATTACCCGCGGTGTGGAACATCGATCGATGTAGTCACGTCCCTGTGAACGCCTTACAGAGGCGGCGAGGAAGGCATTGAGCAATATGTATGTTATTCTGAGTTCATGTAGCAAATATTTACTTTATCAGAGGACAATCAGCTTCAGCGTCCATTCAAATCTGAGAGAGTTCTAGGAAGATTAGGCAAACTCTGGCATTTTCTTGAGCGTAATTTTTTGCTCAGTATTTTTACGATTAGTTATTTCTGCAGTGGAGTCTTAACATCAAACTTCCCTCCCGCCTTCGAAGAAGTTTATTTGCAATAAGTGACAGAGCGATTCGATCTTTTAAGATGCAAAAAGCCTAATGTATATAGTGAGTAAAACAAGATAAAGAAAAAATAAGCAAATAATGAGAGAAGCATGTACTATTATGACACAACGAAATCAATGAGAAACACTAGAATAATATAAGTATACTAACTGTCGATAACCGATAGGCTGCCCCTGTGTGGGACACGAGGTACTTCCTTGGTCTCATATCGGCCACTTTTTCACTTATCAACCCAAAATGCTCTCACTAGGTGTAAGATATACTAGAGGATATTATATAATCATTTTCCTAGTGCGCCCGAGTGCAGTTTTCAGTCACCTTGCAAATGTGTGCTGCTACTAGCTGCTGGAAAAACAAACATTAAACTTGATGAAACTTTAGGTCATATCCTCAAGACCATTTGGGACACTACTTTGCGCCTCAAAACTACAAGAAAAGCCTGCAAGTTTAACATATACCTCAGGTGCTAGAGCTAGAGTGCATGAGGTTGAGAATGAAATAAAAAGCATGAAATATTGCTACTAAAGCAACTTTCTGGGGCTAAAACTACGAAGTTGTCTCGCAGAGTTCCCTGAAATAAAAGGGAAGGACAAAAGCAGCCAACATTTGACCAGAGAACAACTAGATTTGAAGGTTTTTAAAATTCCCGTTGTATACGGACTGATATCCATTTGCAGTTAATGCGAAAGTACAGGAACGTTTCGGCAAGCAAGGAATTGAAAGAAAGTCGTATAGTCTGAGGATAATTTGCAGACACAGTCTATCTCATTGGCTATGCTTTACAGGATGCCACCTAAAATTATCCGCAAAACATGTGAATGCCTAACATATACAATGTAAGTGTACATGTTTAGGCAGATTTTCATATTTGTTTCTTTAATCACTACGCGCAGTAAAAGTCACTGATAAAAAAAAACCTGAAGTTAATAACCAAGGATAGTCAACCAGCCAAAGAGCGGTACTTTCTCGATGCGACGCTACATGCTCAGAAAAGTGATTTAGGAAGGGTTGACACATTAAGCATTAGGGCTCCCTCGGTATGTATTCATATCTTATTTCTTACGTATCCAAGAGCACACTTTATGGGTTAGCCCAAAGCAAAATGTCTTGAGTGGCACTCCGCGGAAGATGGGACGATCTAAACCCACTTGAAGGGCATAACTCTGAAACTGCAGCGAAACTCTCAGAAACGACTCAACACACTATTCCTGATGCACTAGATAGTTATTAAATAAAGTACGCACAGCAAACGATTTTTTTTGCTTGTTCATGAGCACTTAAACGAACATCTCGGCAAGAACGTCACTGATATTACGAGACACGGAAAAATTCAGCAAGCTCAGCTAGTCTAATGTGCACCCAGGACACAACCAACCGCTCACATGGACGTAGAACTTACCCAGGAACACAGCTTATATAAATAAAGCATGCTGGAAAAACGCACTGAAAGTCCTGGCTCTTAAGAAGATGTGCTTCCGCTTGCGAATAGAAAGTGTCGCTTGTTTGTTTATGGGAACTTAAACGAACATCTTGGCAAGAACGTCACTGATATTACGAGACACGGAAAAATTCAGCAAGCTCAGCTTGTCTAGTGTGCACCCAGGGCACAACCAACCACTCACATGGATGTAGACTTACCCAGGAACACAGGTTATATAAATAAAGAATGCTAGAAAATCGCACTGAAAGTCCTGACTCGTGAATAGAAGTGCTTCCTCTCGCGAATAAGAGAGAAGCACAGCGCGGGACTGCCACACTCCGGTCTCGGGGCCACTCACCTTGAACTCCTTGCTCTCCTTGATGCGAACAGTGCAGCGGCACTGGTCGCCCAGTCGTGGTCTTCCCATGAGCGCAATCTTCTGCGCCTCGGTGAGCTCGACCTCGGGCACTTCGTCCACCCCGTGCTCTCGGAGACGATCTGCGCCCACCGACAGTGCGAGCGTGAATCTCTCGCAATTACAGATAGAAAGAAGGAAGGAAGGGGGGAGATAAGAGCTTCCCGCACAGCGATACGATCGCGTGAAAGTTAATGAGCAGAAGCTAATCTCGGTTCTCGCAGCTTAAGGGGCATGTGCGAATCATCTTGGAGCGTCAGAGGATATACTCCGCTGAAATTGTGCACGATGTTATGCTGAATTTTCCGGGTTAGCAATGTGGTCGCTTGACAAGCTTCACGAAGTTAACTGCGTGAGTTAACCACCGGCCGTTAAAGGCTATGGACCTCTTCACTGTGCGCAGGAATACTGCTGGACCTCTGATGAGAGGAAATACTTAGTATACTTAGGCGAACAAAGTAAAAGCATAAGTTATTAACTCCAAAAAGCATCACTTTTATTCATTTGAGATCTTGGCAAATAGAGCATCTTAACCTTCTGTTTTGGGAGAATAAATTCAGAAATTAAATTCAATAAACTTTCGGCCCCAAGAACAGCGTAGGATTAAAGTCAACAATTCATAAAGCATATCTGATTTTCCTCTTAAGGCAACAAATTATTCTGTAATGATATTTTTTTAAGTTTACCAAATTATTTGGGACTATCTGGTCTTTAGTATTGTCTTAGGAATATGTCGCCTGCAAAACAATGTTTCTCCTGCCTAAAGCACGAGATATAACTCGGCAGCAAGGTCTGTGCTTAATGCATTTGTGTAGTAGACAAGGAACTCTGAAGTTGTAAAAAAAAAAGGTTATCTACCAATTAACGCAGGTGACAAAATGCGCCCAGACGTAAGCTTTTCGCAGACAGCTGAAAGGTACACTGTTTTTACAGTGACGCTGAAATAATATTTTTAGCATCTTATCAAGGTTGTTAACTGAAAAAGTGTAAGAGGAGGGTTATGCGTAATTTTAGTCTGCAGATATGGACAAAGCTTCTGTAGTGTAAAGATATTAAGCAAGAACATTAGCTCCTCGTTAAGTGGGACAAAGAGAAAAGGGTTTTTTCCTGCGCTCTTGAGACCTAATTGATACATTTCTGTGAAACGAATTAGAAAATTATTAATCATGCCCTCATGTGCCCTGTTTAATCCGCTTTAAAAAAAGCTTAGCTCCTACTGCACTTTCGTTTGCAAAATTGTTGCGAAAACACCAACACGAAACGCCCTCCATTTAATTTGCAGCAATAGCTACAATAAATTTCCAGTAACAAAATCAGGCGACAAATTTTTTTTTTTCATATCATATACTCAACTGAACGAAAGCGCGCATAAATAGTCTGATCTGAGTCCAGTTTCAGTTTCTGTTGTATTTACCTCTCCTGACGGTAATGTTCAGACATACTGATTTAAAACAACTTCACATCGCTCAAAAATTTCTATTTAACGAACTCTCTTTTTTATATCTCTGTCTTCCCTGCTGTTATAACAAATCAGGCCCCACGTACTTCAGAGCCAACATGTCACTGTGTTTAACACATTTGATCATTTTTCTTGCAGACAAGATGTACACTGATGTGCATGTAGCAAAATGAACTGTAAGTTCGATGCAATGGTGAGTGGTAGTGTGACAGTCAGGCTAGTGAATGTTGATGAAAGTGATAACATGGTAGTTTCTGCAAATATATGTAAGTGAAGGTGTTGAGGCGAAAGATAATCTAAAAGCAGCCGTGTGGTTTAGTTTCAACGCCAGCCTTACAAGCGCGAGATGAAGAGTACTCCCCCAAAAAATGCAGCGCCTCATGCAAATCTTGTGCAGTAAGTATCTAGAGCATCAGCGATAATTGTCAAAAAAATATTTCTGTTTCGCGTTCAGTAGCGCTAAAATTACGGATCAGAGTGTTCTCGATAACTGAAGAACTGTAAGTACTTATAGTTCTTACAATTCTTACAGTACGTAGGAACTGTAAGTAACGGTAACTAACTACTATATAATTATACGCATTGTAGGCATGCTTCAATATTCATGAAATGAAGGTCAATTACCGCACCTTAGCTGCAAGACCCATTAAGGAAAGCCTGACATGCCGCACCTACGGTATCGTGATATGCAAATGTGCACTAGTTATGATTCAAAATTTTACCTTGTCTGTTGCTCATGACGCTGCCCTTAAGACAGCTCAGTACCACGCAGTATCGAATTACACATTCGTTCCTTACGTGCCAACGGCGCATGACTAAGAACCACGACTGCTTTTAGAAGGCTCTCTCACCTTGAGCGTGACTGAAAGCACAGTGCGCGGGTGGTACTATGTGGGTGACAAGCACAGCTTTTCATGCCCCGTGCTCAGTAATGCATGCTGAAAAATTCGTAGCTTTTTTAGCAATGTTTGCATGCTTCGTTCCTTCATTCAATCAAGATCACGGCCATTCAAGTGGAGCCGTGACCATTCGCAACAAGCTTTCGGCCGCCCCGGGAATGCGTAGGTTTCTCTGATGACAGGTAACCAAATTGGTTTCAGTTGGGAAACCTTTCCGAGAACGACGTTTCAAAAACTGTAATCTGAAGGAAGAGGTTACGCAGAGCAGTAACCTTGAGCTTTCTGGTGCCCCCCAAAATTTAAGAAGGCTTTTTGCTCGATGAATTTAACGGACGCCATTACCAAGTGGAAACAGGTGGCCATGTGGCATGACGAAAGTTTGCGCGATGGAAACGGCTTTGTCATGGCAACTGGTTTGATTAAAAAATTTCAGCAGTTTGTGAGTTTTGTAACAGTAACGGCGTATTTGTGGGATGATCTGACCTTGAAAGGTAGCATACGACTGACAGGATTGTTCGCATGCGAGAAGGAATTTAATCATTGGATTTTAGTAGGGTCTGAAGGTGGAAAGGAAATAGCATTCGTTGGTCACTAGGCTTGAAGTTTTCTTTAGAGGACAGCAAAGTAGAAAAAAATAAGTCTCTAAAAGACAAAGTTTTGGTAGTGGCTTTTAGTATATAATTAGTGTTAGGGTTATCTTTGAAAACTACATATTTACCGTGCGTTACAAAGAGGATTAGAAGTTTTCCTTGAAATATTAGCACGCATATATCCTTTTGTACTTGTAATGAAATGTATTTCTCCAGAAAATAATAGCTCAATAGCGGAACCTGTCACTGTCGCATTGAACTGTGAGAGGTTGGAAGATTTGGTATTGAATCTTCAATTCTGGTAATTTAAAGGATCCCTATATCGTTTCATGCGAATGAACCCTTGAAAGTTTTTAATGATGACGTTTTTAAACAACGATATATTCTTAGTTTCATGTTATCTTCACTTGTTTCACAAACAGCCTCAATACCTCTGAAGTTTTTTACCAGCTGCCATAAAGTGAATGAAACAAGAAGAGGTTTCTGTAGAAGGCTTTTTACATGAACATTTCTCACTCCATCTGAGTCTGTTGCAATGCATTAGATATCTTTTTTCTCGCCTTCATTTAATTGCTTTAAAACACACAAAAACTGAAGACTCGAGGTTTCGATACTTGGAGGTCGCAAATTATTTTTCCCTACCACTCCGCAGAGAACGAACCATTGACATGACAAACTGGAATGCCGTTTTCGTTCTGAATCCGCATTGCCTGCTTTGATAGCAAGCGATACAGAAAAATATGCATACAAAAAGAAAAGTTCAGCAGCAGGAGCCCATTCTGGCTGACTTGCTGAAGAAGAGGCAAAAGCATCAAAGACACACAAAAATGCAGAAAAATACAAGCAAAAAAACGTCTAAACAACGCCCTCCAGAGTTCCTTTAGACGCATAAAAAGAAGCTCTTCGTCCCTCAGTTACAGTAGCCCTTATAACGTACGGGTGTCACAGCGGCTCAATAAGGTTTCCAAAAGGTTTCATGTCGTACTTTTACACTGCCACGAGCTAACGTTCGCAGATATTTACCAGAAAGCGTGTGCAGCGGACCAATAGCGCCCAAGATTTACCCACACTGCTGCCCGGTATCAACATAATTGTATCGGTCATATCGTTTGAACTGTAGTCCAATAAAAACATTCTGTTCAGGATTTCATGACGGTCTCCTAGGTTTAATGAAATAGTGCTTCCATAATCCGAAATGAGAGACGGATGGGCAAAATATATAACATACTCTCATGCAGGACTCAATACCAAGCTGACTGGCTAATTCTTCAGTATCGCCATATTTATGATTTGACCCAATTTCACGTATCTTAAGCAACACTAAGAAAGGGCCGCTCGCTGTCTGAAGGAACTCACAGGTAGCTGTTGTTTACAGCTCCCCTAATCAAAGGAGCCCAAATGCAAGCATGAGAGACAACGGCAACGCCAGCCATACAAGCACAAGGCACATGGAATGAAGCGATCACGAGCCGAATACGCTACAGATCGAACTTCATTGCTAAAGTACGGTCAAAAACAGCGTATCATTCTCCAACGCAGTCAATGCGAGCAGCGTGTCTCTACAAGCGCAAGGCCAGAGCAGAAATGTCAACGCAAGTGACAAACAAGAGGAGAAACCTTACGAGTGATTGTGAAACGCAAGCAGAAGAATAAGGTGTAGCTGGCAAGCGTATGGCTAGATCGATAGATCCGTGTAGAATTGCAAGCGAGCCGGCGAGCAGTGCAGATCGCATGGGCACAGTGCCTATGCGATGCGCCTACCTGATTTCTCATAGGCCAGCTTTTCTTGGATGTAGTAAGGGTCGTCTAGGAACAGGATGTCAGGGACGTTGGGGTCAGAGGGGAAGGGGTGGGGACGCACATTTTGAAAACGTCGGGAACAGACGAACCCCGGCCGAGGAAAGAAAGAGAGAAGAGAGCAGAGCAAAGAAAGAAATGAAGACAGAAAGTAAAAAAAGGCAAAACAAAAGAAGAGGTAAGCAGAAAGAAGGCTTTTTTTTTTTAAAGGAGCAAGTAAAACGTTCCAGCGAGTGTGAAGGGCTTCCCTAGAGTTCGTTGTTAATATTGGGGGAAACCTTAAACAATGTAAGCGTCACCCTAAAATAGTTACTTTTCTCTGTTCGCATTTCCTCGGAGCTCTATCGTATGACAGTTATTTTCCACCCTAAGAATTTCTTAGAAAACGTGTGTCAGGAATTATGGCTGAAAAAATAAAATCAACTTTTTTTTTTCAGTGCGGCTGTTCACGAGAGTGTTTCCTGTTTTTCGAATGCTTTAAAAGAAAAGTTCAATATGTGTCCTAATTCAATAATTTACTAACGTCTCACACCTTTCCCGCATTCCTAGCACGTGGATGCCTTAACAGGGCTAGTTAAGTGAAGAAATTTTTTTCATGTAAACGCCACCATTGGAAGCAATAAATTCAACACTTTTTTTATGCGAATGCTTTTAAAATTTAAAACGCTAAAAGGCACTGTTGAAGCCAAACATCGAACGCTGGAAACCCTTCGCCTGGCTTATTTACAGAAATAATGCAACAGATACAATAAAACAGAAAAAATGACAGCCACTGCAAGAAACATAGTAACAACAAAACAAAGAAAGGGCAAGAAAGATGTCACAACTGTAGGAAACGCAAAGAATGGTCGGCGTGGCGACCACAGCGCACAAGATAAGGGAAAAGAAAGCGGCTGAAGAACAAGAACACAGAAACAGTATACTTGGCGCAACTACAAAGCGGCACATTGAGAGAGCCCCTACTCACTACGTAAGCGGCAATAAATCACGCCACCGTAACGGCCACCACTACGGGAAAAGCCAGTGCAGCCCAACCACAGCCTCTACTCACTACGAAAGCTGTATACAACATGGCCGGCGTAAAATACGTCCGTTCGCAGCACTACGGAAGCATCGTGAACAACGTGTGCGATAGCATACTTTGTTTGCTGCTTGTTTTTAAAGTGCCGCGGTTTCCGCAAGTGCGTTTTGTTCCCTCGTGTATCAGAAACAGGGATCGCCGTCCATAAAGAACACTCATGAGACACAGAAACATAATTCGCATACTTTCGAATAAACCATCAAATCTTGTTTTTCGAACCACTCCGTCGTTCGATGCCTGGAAACCCCTGTTTCAGTAATAACTTTCTTATTTGCTACAAGCCTGAACTGCATTTCACCGTAGGGGGCTTTTAAAGAACTTTCAAGGCACTTTGCGTGGTTTGTAAACGCTTGAAAAGCGCTTTACATTCCCTGCTGTCGAACCCTGCACTAAAGAGTATAGTTTGTGTCACCGGTTTACAGTCACTAATTAATGAGGTCGCTTTTTGCAGCGCTTCTAGCTTTCTCGCCGTTGACGACACTAATTAAAGCATCAATGTTCAAGTATCCAGTTGAATAACCTGTGTCCCAAAAAACGTCTATATATTAAAATCGATACCAAAAATTATCGTCATACTGGGTAAAGTGTGCAGAATTTAGAATACAATGAAACCTGTCTAGTTTGCAGCCATGACCTCAAACTTCAATGTGAAACAATGCCTTCTGCACAGCTAGAGAGAAAAAACAGTCCAAATGTACGCGACCATTTCGAGCCTATCTCAAAACTAGGAATCTTTGGGGCAGAACATATTAATAGGGATGAACGAAATCGAGAAAGCAAGGATTTAATCTTCATGTTAATTGGCACCAGAGTGAAGGACAACCTGGCAAATCTTCCCAACTTACAAACGCGTACGACAGCAATGAATACGTGACATACTGCCCTGTGCACAAATTTAGATCTTTTACAAAAGATTTGACTGTAAAACTCCTCCTGTCCGCTGTCACGTTCTTAAACAGCTCGCACGTATTCTTAGTTTCTAGAAATTTCATATTTTCAGTAAGCATATCCAGAACATTTCCAATTTACCCACGCAATGCCGCTTGTGCTAAACGCTAATCCAAGTGCATGTTTTCTTTCATCGCCCAGCATGCACGGAAGCACAACTAGAAAGGATTGGAAATAAAACTGCATCCTGCAAGCCTAACTTTATTCCTCAGCACAAAGGTGCTCGACAACCCCTCATTAGAGCCTGGAATGTCTCAAGCAGGGCTTCTTTGTCACACGGAGCGTGGTACTTCCAAGGCTTTAAAAACTTTCGCTACAATATGGCAACGCTTTGTTTTCTTGAAGTAGTTAGCCTGACAACAACATAGCCCAGAGGTCATTTTTCATTAATTACTGCCAACGTTAAAGTGGTCTTAAAGCGGTTCCATTGCAGGTTATTTGCAAAAGCACCTCTGCAAGAACTCAAGTGCCACTGCATAATCAGTTCAGACTGCCTAACATTATACTATATTTCACGAAAAATGCAGCGCTACAACGTCTTTCTCCCTTTTCCACATTGAGGACAAATACAAATAATCACAGGTTCCTTCAGCAGCTTACCAGAGACATTTTATTGGTAAGAGTAATTGTGCGCAACGCTGTTCTTTCTCAAAGACTGGTCACATATGAAAAGAGATGGCAAAACTATGCTTTATTCGCATGCTTCGCAAGTGCTTAGTTAATGCAATGTTCTCGTAACTATTATCCTAAAACAATCGATATTTTTATCTTTTTATTAACGTGACGTACTGTCGAATGACCACAATCTTCAGCAAGACAGAACATGCTTTCAGAATTATTGCTATTAACTGCATGAGCAACTTTCTGCCACCGCACTAAATTTCAATAGTTTTTTGTCGCAATTTAGAAAAAGGGATAATAATCTAATCGATTAAAAGGAGTTTATAATTTCCTGATCTATGTTAATGTCTTCCTCTTATGACTTTCAAAAATGACGCCCCAATTGGGTTAAAGTTACATTAGTCCATACGTAACTTTGCGTTCCATACATGCGTTTCTCACTCCAGTGCCTGGAGGCGCAAAGATTCGACAGGTCGCCAGCAGCTGATAACGATTGCACTAAGTCTGGCATTTTTCCCTCATCTGAAAGCTGGATTCGTTTATCGGGTAGATTCTGAACGCAAGAACTATTTCAAGGAACAGAGCACCAGATCAGTATACGTAGTCTTCAAATGATCTAGATAATATCCACCGGTTCCTCTCTTTTTCCGCTCCTATTGTGCATTAGTGATCCTCATATTAAAGAAATTGTTAACCCGCCTCTTCTCTCCATTTTGAGGCCTTACAGTCGTCAATTATAGCATGAGTTTTCGTAATAAGTGAAGACGTTGAATGCTTTCGAGGGAAGGAAGTCCGCTGCAAATTTCACTTCCTTGTTACAAAGTCGTTATGCTGCCAGTAATATCTTCATTGACTATTTTCAGCCAATCGATCAATCTTTTCAAATCGATCAATCTTTTCAAACAATTCTGTAACTTAGGCACGCGGTAAATTTGCGTCGATGTCAAATTATCTATAATTTTTCACTAGAAAAAATATCCGGTGGTTATTGTTAGTGCTTTCGAAAGCAAACGTTTTACACAGGATCATAAGGTACAGCCAATATTAGTAGCCAGTGCATGCAATCACGCCTTCACATCCAGACGAGAACGCTTGATCGAGACAGGCTTGCAAGGGACGAGCACAAAAGGCTATGCATAAGTTATCGTCTAGTGGCAACACATGACGTCACAACCATTGAAGAGCGCCACATTACGTCACGTCACATTACACCGACACGATACAAACGACATTGAACAGCCCATCAGCGCCAACAAAGCACGTCGTATGCAAAGCGGGAAGCGGTAAGGCCACCCAAATCGCAAGGGTTATGTGAGCGCGAGTTGGTTTACAACGACACACGGTTGCGGGATACTTTGTGTAACAGGTTTAAAACCATAGAAACGCAGTGCTGCGAGAGGGTCATGAACAACAACCACATGACAGCGTCCGGCAGAGCGCTCGTCCCGTCGTGTGTGCGTTGTTCTGAGTATTTTTGTATTGCAATTTTATATGATTTCGGCATAAATTACAAAACGTCAAGCCAATTTATTCACCCGCCGTCCTCATCGGCCGTTAGGTGTCAACTCATGCACAGGATACTGCTTCAGTGTCTTCCTTCAAGGAATATCGTCCACTGCTTCAAACGCTCCGCGTGTTATGAGTAGTTGTTAAGAGTAGCATGGTAAAGGTAGATGCAAGATAAAACTAGAGATAAGTTTTAGCTTATTCTAGTCGCCTCATTTTCCGGTGTTTGCTTAAGTTACGCAGTTATCATTAATAATATGTCTCATTCCAAGTTAGTTATAGAATGACACTGCACAAGACCTTGTCGGAAACGTATTGCTGTAAGAAAACTAATATTGAATGCTGCATGCATCAAGAAAGCTGCGTTACGATAAAAAAAAATATATGGTTTTAATAAACAGTTCTGGTTTATTCTGCAGTTTAATTTCATGGATCGTCGGCATAAACCAAAGGAAACGTTTGTTGTAAACGTTAGCTCTTCCCTTTATAGAGTTAAAGCTAATTTAGACGCCTTTCAAGTCAGCGCCCGCCTACACTGCTTTTTTCCTTCTCCTAAAATAATTGCATTTTAGCGTCGTCATCTCTTCATAAGGATTCAAACGGAAACGTGCTATCAGGGTTTGCTAATCGGCACTCACGAAAATATATTCTCAACGCACGACTTCATTCAGCAAATCTCATTTACTTAATCTTCTCCAGCAACGCGTGCGTGCGGTGAGTTTCTCCGTTTCATTCGTTTTTTTTTATCTTAAGAAGGGCCGCACATTTATACAGCTACACTCGAAATCTTCCCACGAACATGACAATTCGTTTCCATGCCAGATTGTGCTCGTTATGCACACTCATCAATCGATTCGTGTCCGCGTACAGAACAATCAAGCATTTCCCGTTCCTGGGTCAACACGTCCTCATCTGCCGAGTGGCTCGATCGTCGAACGCAATTAGGGTGAGAGATGCCCACGCCCCGCTGCGAAGACGACCGGCAACGCCCCTTCGACACTTGCTCGCTCTTACAACACGCGCCCAGCGCCATCGCGCAATCCGATCTGTCGACACACGTATTGCGCGTACTGTTCGGAGGATCCGTGGCTTTATGAGGAGTGTGGGCCGCCCGAATGAGGACGGACATTCGAACGCGTGGGTAAGGGCTCTTTTGCCCCGGATGGCTGAAAGCATGCATGACTGCGCGCAAAAGCAAATGTGGCGAAATGACGAAAGTTCGCCTTTCTCTGTTCCATTTTTTTGGTGTTGTTGCAACTCGCGCCATTTTCCTTTCCTGTGTCTGGTCGCAATAAGAGGTGACATTTATGTTCGGAATTCAGAGTGGTTTCAACATTGTATAGTTACGAAATGCTTGCCAACAAAATTGCGAAATTCCGATCTGACTTTTCTATTGCAGATGTTTCTTCCATTTAAGTTTTTCTTGCTTTTCGGTAAATATGAAGAAAAGCCGAACTGGAGGGAACACCTGATTTGTGTCGCTTCAGATTGCCGAAACAGACAATAGCAGCAGTATATGAAGTTTTATTGCAGTTCACTACTACCTCAATAGCTATTGCAAAACTTAGTTTTTAGGATAACCAATATCCGACTAGTGACTTAGTCCCAGGAGCTAAAGTAAAAATGACGCCTGTTCACAGGCTACGCATTCAGCTTCTTTCTATCTGTATTCGCCCAGCAGCGTTGATTTTCCTTCCCTTGTCGAAAAATACATCTATTGCTAATATATTTAAATCAGCATGCAATATGTCCACTGTGGCTTACATG
Source organism: Amblyomma americanum (assembly GCF_052857255.1). Taxonomy (NCBI): domain Eukaryota; kingdom Metazoa; phylum Arthropoda; class Arachnida; order Ixodida; family Ixodidae; genus Amblyomma; species Amblyomma americanum. The sequence continues at coordinate 134,736,130 of NC_135501.1, forward strand.
TCAATCAAATAACTTTCCTGAATCATACGGTGTGCAGGCAACGAAAGAACAGCGGCATCTCCTGCCTGATGCTAACAACAGCCGAAAAACGGGCGAAATTTACTGCTGTGGCTTACAATGCGGTTTTCGGCAATGCCGTCAAAGGCTACGAACATTCTTCTTCATCTGACAAAGTGGTGCGCAATCCTTCAATTCCGTATACGCGGACTGGCACATAACATTTTCCTGATGACATGCTCGGGATTCCGTTCACGAGGCCGACAAGCCAATTTTAGCCACGCCATCGGTAATCGTTAGGCAAACTTCCCAGACGAGACAGACATCAGTTGGAACCAATCTCTGTGCGCGCCTCGGAAGAGACGGAAGAAGGGAAAAAGGGGACGCCGCACTCGAGCCCACAGCCCCGAGTCCCGAAAGCGCGATGAATGATGACGGGGCGCCTAGCCGCGGACGTGCCTTGTTGGGCGTCGCTCATGGGCGTGCCTGCCGGCGGCTCCAGAAGCCAGGCGCGGCCGAAAAAAACCATCGCAAATCTGGGACACCAGCACCACAGCTCATTAGGGAGAGAGAGAGAGAAAACGACAGGTCATCCACGTGACGACAAAAAGTTGCTCATGCAGTACACCGCACCGCCACCCAACAGGCCGCATGTCCACGGTGCGAGCTGAGAGAGAGCTCGCTTCGTTTCACTTCGATGCAAACGAATTGAAAGGAATCAAATTGAGGGCACCGTCCCTTCACGCAGTCATCGACATCGAAAATTAAGGCCACCCCCCTCTCCACTCTATCTGCCCCATATCCTTTCCCTGATTTGTGTGGCCGCGCAGCAAGTTTTTATTGTTTTGTTTTACTGCCTAAGTGATGTTTTATCTTTCTTCATAGTTCGTTTATCTCCGTCCATTGCTACACTTTTATAACCTAAACTAACCTTGGCTAGTCCTAAGATAACGCCCAGCTGAAGCTTACTTTAGGCCTACATAAAGTATACCGGAGATAAGAGATCTAGAAAGTATAGCGGAAATTAGATGTCCAAAAAACATAGCTAATATTTAGTCTACACAAGAAGTAAAGGAAGTTTAGTTATAGCAGCTAAGGCTGCTAGGCCTTTATTAGCTCCAGCTAAACCGTAGCTAAGGCTTAGCAAAGGTTTAGCTAAGAACCAAAGTTCTCATTGTAATGGGCAGGATGCTGCTGAAAATTTGGCCAGGTAACTGGATTGCTGAGCCGTGCCCAAACTCAGGTGATACGCCTTTTGACCAAAGCCTCGGAATAAATACTTTTAAGACAATCCTTGCTTGGCTGTGAAGTTTAATTTGGGATTTCCTGCATAACAAATGACTCGAAATTAAAGATGAAAAGGCACCGTTTAGCACGAGCTATGTTAGGCTTGAGGTTTGATGGTCAGAAGAGGGATGTTTCTGGCCCCTACCCTCGGTCACTACAGTAGCACATGGTATTTTTTTTCCTTTACATCTAGGACTGCCATGTTTAGGGATAGCAATTAAACATCTCCGACACGAAGTTAAACAAAACTGTTTGTGTGTCAGAAGCAGCAAATTTTAACTCAGCATTCTAGTCCTTTTTTACATTAAATGCGACGTTTATTCAAGTGCAGTTATATTTGTAAGTTCTCTTTAATATATTTATTCCTTGCAAATTCCATGAGCGCACCAATGGCACCGCTTCTTGCAAGGGACAGCCTCCACTGTTATGTTAACACCAGGAACGAACCTTTCTGCAATGTATTTACATAACGCCTACTTGGCTCCAAACGACTCCCACTGCTTCTGTAAAGCCACCTTAGGAGTGGGGCTAAACTGAACTGCGGGGGTTCGACACCGTGAATAACAGAGAGGAAGATAGCAGTAGCTGGCGAGTTCAAAGCTGCATATTCCCGCTGAGATTTCTTCTCTTTGTTACCACACCACCGTAGCGTTCACGCTATCCGTGGGCGCAATGATATCGGTATATAGGTAATCTTCCGTACTAATATTTTGCAGTTTCTAGAACTATTGTCTATGCTATAGACAAGCTTTTGCACGTTGCTGGTAAATTTATAAAATTTCCTGTTTCATTATTTTATTTTATTTTCTTCCTTTCGTACACAGCTGTAAATACCCTATAAGCGCCATGAGTTTCTCTAACTTTACTTGTAAGAATGAGCGGTGAAAATGCTGAGCAGACTTTTTCCTTCAAGTACTGCCACTTCCATTAGTTGGCGTCGGAAAGAATGAAACACAGAGACGTTTTCTTGCTCGAGATAAAATGAGATAAAGCGTTGACTGAAGAATCTGTCATGTTCCTGGCACAGCACTTTCATCGCAGAAGAATCCTCACGCTAACAACGTGGCTCGCTGATTGTTATCGGGCATCCGCTGTCCACTGTTGTCTACCCGAGTGGACGACCTGCAACGGACAGCTAGTCGCCAACAAGCTTCCGCATTGTTAGCGTTTTCGCCCCCTTCCGAAGCTTTCACTTGACGCTCAGAGATGGCGTCCTTATGTGAGCCCTTCGAAGAATGGAGCTTCATGAACTGCTAGAAAAAGTTGACCGCAGCTGTAGAGGTTCGTTGCGCGAAGGCGTGTCTTATTACTGCATTCCTCTTTCTTGTTGAGTATAAAAATTGATTGCGACCTATTTAACCTCACACGTTCGTTGATAGTCGTAAACTTTGAAGAGCTTTGAAGAAATGTTTTAACTGCACAGGTGGATGCAGGTCTTTATTTGTTCTTGATGTTGTTACCAGCACTCTTGCTTCCACTGTACTTGGTGTGTTTACCGCCAAGCATCAAGACTCCAACACTAGTTTAACCAATGTGTACGCTGAAATATTACAAGCTTTCATGTTAGAAACGTGTGACTTAGCTGCATCTCACTGGCCTTTGCTGCCAATGTCTGAAATTATAAAACAGCACAGAAAATTCTCCTCAGTTGCATATTTCATATTGAAGGCCTTTAACTACTAATACTTAAGCGTTTTCACGGCTCAAGTCTTTAATCATCGAAAGTCATTTCAAACGCGACATGTGACGTTTAAAAAGCAGTTGCGCGACCTGAGTTTTAAACTATATCCGGATGCATGAAACGTAAACGATAACGCGTCTGAATTGGCTCAACAAATAAATGTCTAAGACTGAACGCTAGCCCTGAATACCTGTTTTCTTTTTGCACTCGCGATATACGCTAAGTGCTGCTATCTTCTTCTTTTCTCTATTCTGTGAACGTAGCCGAGGCTAGAATCCCCGACTTCGGCTGTCATGCGCAATGCCCAGCGGCTGCACTACGGTGGCCGAAAAACTGCGGTGCTAAGCAACACCAGACAGTGGGTGACCCACAGAGGCGGGGCTACAGCTGGACGCAGCGTACAATGCTCTGGGTTCGAATGAGGAGACCGAACATTACCTTCCTCGAGCTTGGGCTCCCCGAGTTCGATGTAGAGCACGGCGTCTTTCTCGTAGGATTCGTTGTCGATGACAAACAGGGAAAATTCCTTGCTGCGTTGGGAAAGAAGGAGGAAGAAAGAGAGTGAGAATAGTTAGCTTCAGTTCATTGTCACGTTCGACACATGCTGCGGAATCCAAAATTTTGCCCGATTTTGGGCATGCATGCAAAGCACACGGGGCATCAGAGCACATCACTTCTACACCGGGTGTGTCACCCAAGATGTTCAGCAGTTTTTTAAAATAGATGGCTTTTTAAGTTGAAGAGTGCTCTTTTTTTTCAGCACAGCATTGGCAATGGCATAGCCCCTCAGAATACAGCTAAGACGTACTTAGTAGTTGGTTAATTAACTTAATTTCAAAATCTTAATGTTAATGTTATCCTCTTTATTTTTTTAGAAGCGCGTAGCCCACCGTAACTAATATCCACATCCGTTTTGATAATTTCGAAAACGCAGTTATCTTCTGCACTGTGGCACATCAAATTCTGACTATTTTCACGAGTTGCGTGCGCTCAGGAAATTCCTTTCATTGCGCAAATTTATCGAAAGGGCGTGCATTTTGTACGGTGTAGGCAGAATTTGTTGGGCCACAGTGCTGAGGGTAACTGCGTATTTGAAATTCTAAAAAACTGATATGGACATTAATTACGGTGAGCTACACGCCACTCATTAATAAGGAGACTAACAGTATTGATGAAGGTTAAAAAGTTAACTACTGAAAACTACTTAAAGAGCCTAGTAGTTAACACGTCTTAAGTGCATTCTGAAGCGCTAAACGGCTGACAGTGCTACGCCGCAAAACGCACTCTTCTAATTCAAAAAGCCTGCTTTAAAAATTGCAGGACATCTTAGGTGGAGCACCCGGCATATCCAAGTGCTAACAATGTCCCCCAAGCTTGTATTTCATTGCACTCAAAGAGGTAAAATCCCAGTAGGTTGCTGAGCTAGTTGGTTTTGCATTATCTAAAACAGCGCCGGAAGACAGTGCATTGTGTGTGCGTGTGTTTGTATCTCAACCTTCAACCCGTGACTTCCAGTGCTGTGTTGGATGCCTCTCTGGTCCAGAATACGGTAGTTGATCTGCACGAGAATGTGCAAATGCCTTTCAGAAATTTATGGCGTCATTTCTTCCATAGAAGGAACAATTCTGAAGAAAGGCTAAAAAATGGCATATACACATATGATGTATTCAGTTTTATTCACGGGTACTTTCGGACCATTTGCACTGCCAAACACTTCTAAATACAACTGAAAAGCCAGTGACTAGCAGCAGTCAAAACAGTCACAATACTGACCATAAAGTTGTTGCCTGAAACGAACCCATCACGATACAAAAGGTGTTGATAAGGTGCCAATTCAACATGTCAAATTCTGCACTCGCAAACCTAATCAGTATGGCGTAGCCAAACATTGCAACGCGTGGTTGGTATAATAAAGGAACGTTCAGCTCCAAAGAAAACCTTCGTGATAGGGAAGCTACAGACAAGATGGTAATTCAATATGTCAACTTCTGAAGCCGTCGGTGTAATAAGTAGTACAAATCACAGCGCTGGGTTGAGACAGAAAACAGGGTTCAGTGTCGCAAGCAATTCTTTTTGGAATAAAGCATGTCGTCAGAGGCTCCAAGCTTCTTTCACCTTTACTCTTAGGCTGCTTAGGCCTAACACTTTTTTTGTCGTGCTACGCAGTATAAATGAAGGCATACAGCAAAAAGACAACATACTTAGCGTAAACAACAGAAATTCCAGAAATATTGCCATACAGCGCAGGCATGCAGTCAACACTGGTCGGCTGTTCCCAAAGGGTTCGCCACGAACGCGGGCCCTTTATTGCCATGCCAACAGCAACACACCATGAAAGTTTAATGCAGGCTGCTTTTGGAGATCAAGTCAGAGTCAAAGCAGGGTACAGAAAACAAAATTCGTTCTTAGTGCGATGAAATGAGCGTCTAGCGTGGTTCCACCCAGCGATGGGACCGACAGGCCTTCACAAACAGCAGGACGCTGCTTGCAGACAGGAGCACGCAGGAGGGAAAAAAATAGCACCCGTGACATCGACTTCGACTTGATTTGAATATCGATCGAGCAAAATTTATGCGCCTTCAGTCTCTTGTCCGCGCGAGACCGGAGGCATTGTGGTGGAGAGGAACGCGGTTACTTCGTTTAGCGGGAGCAGCGTTCTGGCAGCTTCCGGAGAGGCTGAAGTGAAAAACAAGGCAATGCGAGAAACTAGAAGAGTTGTTCCTACTTTTCCTTCCTAGGCTGAGCGCCGCTGGAAATCCGAAGAGAGCAACTTGGAATTTCTAATGCTCTCAGCAAATTGCACTTTTTACTCATTTCGTAGTTTCTTCTTTTTTTTATGTATGTACGCTCTACAGTGCTACACGAAAGTCTCTTTTTCTATCGCTTCAAAACAAAAACAATGCACAGTCTTGTTTCCCCACCACAGAGTAAATTTTAGTCCGTGAGAATACAAAGGGCAAGGACTGAAAGCGTAAAAACAAGTCTTAAAGAAATCGCAGTAAGCGCATAAAAGAACTTCTGACGTAGGCTGAAAACCGCTCCGGTCTGTGACATGAGCGACGCGTTCATATATTCATGCAAAAATCATGAGTGTTTTTTCGGAAAACACTGAGGAACAGAATGCACAGCACACAGAGAATTCTTTCTTTCGCTTGAACGTAACTGGCAGGAATTTGTTTTTTTTGTGTGTGTGTGTGCGTGTGACGATTCAGGTGATTGATGACGAACGGCAACTGGATCTCTACAGACATATATTGCGGTGCAGTATTCAGACTGCCCATGCTCATCTTTGGAAAATGGAGCCATACCACGATTGCTCACAAGAGCAAACGCATGAAAGATGAGCCTCAGGTGCTTCGTTGTAAATCTCAAGACGTGCTTTGTGAGGTAAATTCCCTGCCAGACAAGACTGAAACAAAGGTCATGGCCACTTTAGAATAACAAATTCACAATACTTGCACCTTCCTTTCAAACACTTATCTGGAGCCAATCACACTAAAATAGTTCGTCAAGCAGTCAGCCGTGTAAATGCCCATAAGTATTCCTCGTTTCCAGCTCCCATTTCCTATTGAAAAAAATTGCCAGAAAATTCTTTAGAGTGTACGTCCGTAGACTCATTTGTCACTTTTATTCAGAAGGTTAACTTTGATGTTTGTCTTCCTTTATTTGTATGCAGGTGTTTTAATTAGAGAATATCTATTTTTTGCGTGCGTATATTCCTGTCTTGACCACAAGCATGTTCTGTAAACACTTCTGCCTGGTCCCGAAAGGGGCCTGCAGTATGTTTAATTAAAGACAGAAGCTTTCACGTAATGCACCAGACGGACCCGCTGCAGAAAAAGAACATCGCGCCATCTTATGCGCAGATTATGCGCAACGTTCGACTGACTTCGTTTTTCAGCAGCGCAAGGGACAAAGGACGAGGCCAGTGCATTACTATGGAACATGGTACCAGCGCAACAGACAAGGACGAAGTTAGAAGACAACACGAACGCCGGACTTCAACTGAAATTTGTTGCACACTTGCGGGACTTTTATACACAGAGAAGCGCCGCTATCGCCACCAACCGTTCAAAGCTATCAACATACGCCGGGCCACAAATTACGAATACATCAAAACTAAACAAAGGCAAATCATACCAACTGCGTTCAGTACCACATCGCAGACATTTTTTTTCTTTTTACCTGCCTGAACCTGCAATCACACTTTCCTATAAATAATCAATTTCCTTTTTTCCGAACGCAACAGATGGGGCATTGACACACTTATCTTTTTCATTCAAGATACATAGGGCTTCGAAAATTTCCCGGCTTCGCTGTGTGCCGAACCTGCACAATACACGTTCCATAATAATGCAACAGTAATAATAATACATGTTTAATAATAATGCAAACAACCAACTAGCCCAGCTGTCTACCCTTACAGGCAAGTGCACACACACGGCGCCAGACTTACAACTGGTTAAAACAAGGCGATTTTCACTTATTAAATACAGTGGAAACCAATCTCGAATGAAAAAAACACAGATACACAAAATGGCGAGTGAAAGTTCCTGAGCACAGGGCTACAGTGGCACAAGACCAGCTAGCTGCGCACGTTTTTCTATTCTCATCAAGGAAACGTAGTTCTTTACCAGAAAGAGCTATTGAGGCAGCGCTTACGCATACTTTGTCGTTATGTTTCCGCGGCTGGTCGTTGCCTCAACGACCGGCCGCGGGAACACAACAACAACGTGGGCAACACCGTATCCCGTCACCTTGGCATTCACTGCAGAGACTGCACAGAAGAAAGAAAAAAGAACAAGAGAGGCGCCGTGTTATCCAATTTTCAGTCAGTGCCGCGTGCTGTCAGATAATCGAACAAAAATCACTCGTGAAATCATTGAAGGCCATGAAATCTATAGATTCAAAGATGAATGCGTAAGCGTTGCCTCAATAGCGCTGTCTGTAAAAGAACAGCGTTTTCTTGATGATAATAGAAAAACGTGCGCAGCTGGTCTTGTGCCACTGTAGACCTGTGCTCAGGATCTGTCATTCTCGCCATTTTTTGTATCTTTTTTTTCATTTGAGATTGGTTGCCACTGTATTTAAGTAGTGGAAATCGCCTCAATAAACCAGTTGTAAGTTCAGCGCCGTGTCTGTGCACTTGTCACGTCCTTTGTCCCCTGCGCTGCTGAAAAACTATGTCACACCAACTTGCCCAAGCTTCTACAGTATCTTCGTTCGACTGACTGTTGATCAACCTCATACTGTAACTTTATAGCCTATAATACCAGGCGTATCCCCTAGTAATCTGAGTCTAGAAATGCGAATAAATTTCTTATCCAGTCAACGAAATGCATAAATTTCTAACGCAACTGGAAAAGCTGTCTTCACGTAGATATAGAACCAAAGTCAGGCGGTGCTAAAAAATAGCTACACAAGGCACTACGTCAAGCATATTGAGACAAATACTTCTAACGGCTCCTTTCATTTCGCTGTGCGGCTGTGATTCTGTTTAAGGTAGTTTTTCGAGAACACGTACACCGAACGAAGAATCAAAATTATGGTAGTTGGCAGCGCAGTGCTTTTCTTTCTTGAAGTTAAAACAAAATGAAGATGGAACCAACGCCACATCAAAACTCAATGACAAATTGTCTAACGGTTTCGTGCGATCAATCTATTTCACGCTAAGTACATATAGGACGTTTATTGTGGGCGGCTAAAAACAGTTTTCGAGTTCAGCTGGAAAGTTCTTGCAGCACGTGGCACGCGGATGCTTTTATCTTTTATTATGAGAAAACACTGAACAACATAAGAAAAACAACTAATTGCGGCCATGTCATTCGGCATAAATGGGCAAGCGAAACGCGACAGAGGAATTCACTGTTTATTTGCATAGCCCGTTAGATAAGTACAAACGAGAGTAAACACATATTTATTGATTGCCTTTATGAATGCTTATATAGTCAATTTATCAACTTACCACGTTGCCTAATAACTTCAAAAATAAAATTCATAGTTTGCAAGTCAGTAAGCAACGCTGTCGTTACCCATATGCATCTTCATACCAAAACAATGAAACCTCGAGATTTGGAGAGGCATTGTGCACGTCTAAACGTCTGGAAGCATTCCAAGTTCTTTCCTTGCATCCTGCAACTCTATTCCATTTTCTTGTGCCGAGTGCATACCAAGATCAAGTAAAGCGACCCGTCGCGACCGTACAGTAGCGAGCAACACGACAAGGATAAAGTTTAAAACCCAGAAACAGCAGAGATGCAGCACCAATTTCCTCGTACATTCTTCTCGCGAAACGAAATAGAGACCAAAAAAAAATTTCGGGAACAGGCGTTGACAATGGCGCACAGAGCCTCTTATCCCTCTCAGATAGATCACGCGTTTCCATTCTTTCCGCTTGAATTTCGCGGCGAACAGAAGCTTCTGCCCCAACTCATGGGAGATCAGAACGACTCCGCTGAACAGAAGTCACACAAAATGCGCATATGAAGGAGCAAAGAAAACGGACCTCCAAAAGTTAAAGGCAAATCTGAAACTGGGGATAGCGAAGCCGATTTATGGCCTGCTAGAAAATAGTAGTCGCACGTTCGACGAAGTCAGCAGAATGTAGAAGAATAGATATCAAAAGAAACAAATAGACAAGGGAGGAAGCGGGGGGGGGGGGGGGGGGAGGATACCGAGCAGATTCCAACTCGTAAGAGCACAACGCTGGGAAAGGCATGATGAATAAAGGCGATTTCCCTCGACGAGATAGGATACAAGGTAAAGCCCAGGAACTGGTGACGACAGAATCAAGGAAGGAGGTGTTTGAACGTGCGGAGTGGGAGACATGCCCTATGTGTCCTGCGCACGCTTCTAGCGCTTGCACCGCTGAATATATTTGTTTTATTTATTTTCAAATACTCAACCAATGTACAAGTCTGCGGAAGAAAAGGATAAAACACGCAACTCATCTTGCCTCCGAAGACGAGTTGTGGAAACTATGGAAATGTTTTTTGCAAGATGTTCTCGAAGAGAAAATGAAACAAAAGCATGACACCTATTAGTTTTTCATACAGACAGAAGCATGGTTCACTCTTAACAGATATAATACCCGACAAAATACTTGCAGCTTTTAAAAAAACGCGTTAGTTGAATGTGTACAGGGGAATTCAGACAGGTAGAGTTGATTTCAACCAATGATTGAATTGATTCATCAGCATCCGCATGAGCGTTGTCTTGTGGCAAATGCTTTATAACTTTCCTTCCTATTCAGATCGCTGCTATCACGTGAATGCTAACGAATAATTACTCCATTGATTTATAAAAAGTAATGAAATATTTGCGTCCACAGAATCAGTGTTGTCAAACTGATATCACACCGAGAGGGCTCCACTTGGCCGTTTAATAAACGTGGAAATGTAGCCGCATTGAACGCTGATTTCCATAAACGCTGTGTCTTGCACTGACGTCTTTCCTTTCAAATTTTCATAGGGTGTTAACACAACTTAAAAGATCACTTCATTCTGAATACACCGGTATACAGTACAGGAGGATCAAATACGTCTCTTAAATTGTCGCCTACTCTTGCATCGAAGGAATCACTCCTTGCGCCAAGCACATTAAGTTGAAAAATTTTGCGGCATAAATGTAAAACTAAAAGATTATAGTTCTCAGGCATGCAACCGCTTTGCACATAATTCCGTATGCTTATTTTTGCATTCCGCAAATCGAAAAGCACTGCTGAATGCAATTCAGTTTGCGGAAAATGTTCAGCGATAGTATTACATCGACTCGTCCTAACCCCCAAGCTAACATTCCCACGTTAGGGCAAAAAATACACCATGAAAATCACAGCTCGCAAATTCAGTTGAAACTGAAAAAGCAATTTCAAAGGAAAGAAACAGAATGCTTCCGCGTGGAAGATGAAATTAAATGAGAGTTTTAGAATTTCACAGCATTGCACTCACTGCATTCAACTTTCATAAATAGAGGCAGAGTGCAGAATGCATCTTTTTGACACGAGATGCATAAACACCTTTCGCGTAAAAAACGGTTGCAGCGCTTAACACTGCCTGTGGTTGCCGCACCCACATTGCTGATTGAACAGTGGTTCACTTAAAAAACATTTTTTTAATGAAAGCTAGGGCCTAAGATAAACAATCGATCTCGCTGAACATCTTTTAACACGGGCAGCTTTAGCCAAAATAGAATCTGACAGACCACGGTCCTGCTTACCCGCAGTTACCCCGCCCCTGTAACTAAAGTGTAATGAAAGCAAAAAAAAAACAATAGAATCAAATCGCCACAAAATGTCCCGAAAAGCTTCTGCGCGGGATAGCCGGGTCAGAGTTTTGAAACAAGAACACGGAAAACTAAATCTACAGCAAAAAAAGGTAGAAGGACTGCGTCCCACCCTGGTCATTCCGCAATGTTCGTCGCAACTTTCACACTGACCGTTTTGATGATGTCGGGAGTAAAGCAGAGCACAGCCGCTCCGTACACGGCTGCTCTAACTCCCTGACCACTCCTAGAGATAGGATCCAAGTGCGGAGCGCTGCAGTCGAGAATGACGCTTCGGCTTTGGAGAGGAGTACGAAAATTCAAAAGGCATGCCGGTTGCCGAAATACCATCATTACGCCACGAGTATAGAAAACAAAATGTAAGTGAAAAAAAAAAGCAAAGGCGCACCAGAGACCGCGAAACGCAGCGTCAAGTGAAATGGCAAAAGGCAGCAGAGCTTAAGAGGATTTCCCAGATCTGACAAAGCGACCCAGTTATCCATGAAATATGCATGGCATAAAATTGCTCAGGTGCGGGAACTTCTCTCTTGCCTGCTTGATTTTTTCTCAGATATCACGTCTCAGAGATCATTTTTCTTCAATAAAAGGATTTGGGAAGAAAGCATTTGCACCTCGTTGTTTCGGTGACAATGATTTTTTTTCTTGCAGCTTCTATTTATTTGTGGCATTGTTCGATAGACTGAAGACCGCAAATTCAAGAATGAACGAATTAACGAAGAATGAACTTGGCAACAATCGAACCGCCTCTGCATCTACTTACGGATAAGTATGCGTGAATGCTTTCTAAAGCAACGCATTGAAAGCGCGCACGTAGACATTATGTCCGGCAAATGAGCTGTCACTACCGACGCCAATAATTTAAAAAGAAAACGATTAACTTATTTTTATAGAGATAGCTGCTCTGTCGACTATGACCTCAAGGAATGCTATAGAGGAAGGGTCTGATAGATTTCCGCTTTCTAAGGCTTTTACGACATGCACCAGGCTCTGAATACATGAATACCTATGCATCTCGTCTCGACCTAAATGTGCCGGGGGGCCGAGTGTCAACCTGCGACCTGCTGCTTTGTTGCTGATGCTAAGAAATAAAGGCCGCTTGTAATAAAAATTGTGGGAAAATCGAATTTCTTGAATACTGGCTCTTGGCGTAAAACATGTTGTGCAATTTCGAATAATAACGCGTAGATGTGTATAATCAAAAAACCATGTCACGTGATAGAAAACAGACACTGTAGGGTAAAGAACCAAAACACCTTAACGTCAAATATATGGCGCATAGGTTTGGTTTATGAGGGTTTAACGTCAAAAAGCGAATCGGGCTATGGGGGACGCCATAGTGAAGGGCTCCGGAAATTTCGACCACCTGGAGTTCTTTAACGTGCACTGACATCGCACATTACACGGGCCTCTAGAATCTCGCCTCCATCGAAATTCGACCGCCGCGGCCGGAATCTAACCCGCGTCTTTCGGGCCAGCAGCCGGGCGCCATAACCACTCAGCCACCGCGGCGGCCCCTATATGGCGCATGGAAACAGCAAAGCGCGATCTGATGAAATATTGTTTACACGGATTTCAGTTTGCAGAGCTCTATATAACAATTTTCTAGTGGGAAGAGCGCAAGCGGTGCTCAGATAACTTTTGTAATCATGGGAAGCTAGCATGCCGCTAGAGAAAACAACCGTCGCTAAGGCCCCGCGTATCTCGGCTCTGACATACTTTCGCATATCCCCCTATACGTGCGACACAAGAAAACGGGTGGCTGTGGAGTTTGATTACTGGCCCTGATAAACGACCTGCACCTTTGAAAACATATATAAAGCAGCGATTAAAACGGATGCGGATTCGCATATTCAGTACTCAGTGCCGTCCTTATCACGTGACAGTACCAACGGTCTCCGGTCACAGTAAGACACACTCTGTCTCATGCATATACTTGCAGGCAAAGAAAGTTGACCTGCTGAGTGGCGAACAAATATGCGTGTGCGTGGTCATGTTTGCGCGTGCGTGCGCACAGGTATGCCTGAATGTGTGTTCGCGCGTGTGTCAAAGATGACAAGCTTTAACAAATGAAATCTTGAATGCGCTTCCGTAGCCGTTTGATCTGCAGGATTTACATAATCAAGCGGTCGATAGGATGTAAGGCCTCTAATAATTAACTGCGAATTTTCGATAATGACAAATGTACTCTAATTACACAAAACAGCGGCTAGCTTGAGTAAAACTACACTCTAAACGCGCCTCCGTGAAGTATATGAAATACAAAAAAGTCTCAATCAGATGCAAACGGCATTGTTGCGATCGTTGAAGAAAAGAGGCTGACTTGGATGCCTGAGTGAAGAGTTAGATAATGCATTTTCTTCGCATGCCGTTGTGCTACGCAAAAAATAAAGAACACCTTAGCACGACTGTTTTCTCCTTGGGACCACAGCGAAAATGTCTGCCATGCATGCGTACTTCAAGAGCAGCCCACACCAAAGAAAACCAAAGAGCCCTTTAAAAGAGATATAAATGCAAAAGAACTGATGATCGTAAGACTGCAACATGGGCGTTTCAGCCGCTATGCTACCTTCGCACAGTTTGCAGGTTGTATTTCCTAGCGACCAACCAATCAGTGAGTTCTTTATGGAATGCGTATTCATTTTCACATTGCTGTTATGACCACTGCCTTAGACGGAAAGATGAGCCAATTTTTGTTCTCCTAAATCACCAAGAATATCGGTCTGTTTTCATACGAAACGTCGCTTGCATTACGAATTTAAGGTCCGAGGTAATAAACATAAAAGAAGCACCTCTCCACTACTTCGAATACAAGAGAAACACATCGCATTCACTGTGCCAGCGAGTGAAGCGAAATGGCGTGAACAGAATGGAAAGCCTACAAAAAAAAAGCAAAGTAGCGCGTAGAAAGCGTAGGCTATCATTCTCCATATTTCCGTTTCGGGCGGCCGCTAACTCGCTTCAGCAGTGATGTACGGCTGTCACAGAGCGAAGAAGTAGCTTTCACGCAAGAGGGCTCCACCGTCGCTCCTTTATTCGCGCCGACGTTGTGTTCGCGCCAAGATAAGACCACCACCACTGCCGTCCCTCAGTTGCAAGTGTCAGCTGCGTCGCTGCAGGGAGTGAGCAAAAAAAAAAAAGTGTTCCCGTGCACTACGCTATTCACAGCTTGTTGGGTATACTGGAAACGTCAACAAAAAAAGTAAGAGAGTGAGGAGGGACAACTTTTTACCGACTTCTCGCAGTGTTACAAGAAGAAAGAACGACTCTTGAAAAGAAAAGCAAAAAATTAGGTACCGCATGTTGTAACCAAGCACTGTCGGCCATTGCCGTTTATGCCCAGCAGTATTTGCAGTGCGTCTCAGTGCTTTTACGCCGCGGTTGGTTTACGTTTCAGCTTTATTGGTACGACTCATAAGCAACAAACTTTAGCGAATTTCCCCGCCCGGCACATGGTCATTGACGCCGCATCAAAGGGACACACGAGAGAATCTTGTCCGTGCTCTGAATGCGTACAAATGTTGTTGTTTTTTATTTCTTAATCCCATACCATCTCAAAGGGACCACGACCTATTGCGTTCAGAAATGTCCAGAATTTTCCTTTTACTGCTCACTCGCGCTTTCTGTTGTTTACGTTTAAGAATTCACCGCTTATCTTGCCCACCGGAGTGCGATTCGGAAAGATGCAAAGAATATGAAATTAACGAGCTGGAACATTACAGCGACATTCTTTTTGTAACTGTTTTCAAATGGTGCTGTGTTTACAGGTTATGTTCACTAGTACTTGCTTAGCCACAAGAGGCCGGGATAGCTGTATAATACATTTCAAATATATCCCGCTTCATGTCATTCTTAATCTCTAGTTCCGTTCTAGGCACGGCTCTGACGCAATTAATAGCATCTCTTTGGTTTCGAATTATCTCCTTTTCTTTGTTTACTTCAGAGCAAAAAGATACCATAACGCTAATTTCCTACTCAGCAATCTAGCCATGCCTACACGAAGAAATTGTGCATTGCTGCCTAGCAACGCCAAGTGCACACGTGATGCCGCATGGTACATGGCAGCCCACAAATATTGCTTTCAATGTTTCTCGTATGGCAAAGCAGGTGATTTAATTCCTGCCAGTCGAAATCAGTTGCCAACCGATTAGTTTCAAGAAAACAATTACGCACGGCTTAGCGTGGTTAGGCCAAGAACGAATAGGATGCACTGGTACTTCGCTGTTCACTTTGTCTTCGGATTAGTTTTGAGGCTCGGTATGTTGTTGATCCATTGCGCATGGATTAAGCATAGCGCGAGAGACTGACAAACTACGCGAGATATCCGGCGGCGATGACGTAGTGGTCTAATGCAGTCGACAGCGAAGCTGTTCTGTTTGCGCCGCCGGGCATTCAAAACCCACTCGCGGCCTAATAGAGTGTTTTCCAATAAAGTGTTTTGCATAGTTGGCCACATAGTCCGCTGACAGGTTTGACACAAACCGGCGAGCAGGTTGCCACCTGCCCACGGAGGCTTCGGACAAATAAACATGGGAGAAATCTGAGATTAGGACTTGGGAGTGCTAGTGCACTACAAACCATCAGTACTTTTAACCAAGATATTCATTAACCATGTTCCAACAAACCGAGGCCACCTCTGATATATAAGTACAGAATGTCAAAACTGTTCTCGCCGAATGTAGCCACCACATGTCCACATAGACAAAAAAAGAAACCATTCATGTCGGGTTTCAAATCAGAAAGTTCTCCATGACCACAAACGACAGTTCGATCTTTGGCTGCAACAGTACAGAGATAAGAAACGTCAGTAGACAGTGATAAATCCCCAGATGGTATGAAAGACACAGAGAGTGATGACGATGATAAATGGAACACTCCGCGACACTCTTTGTCGTCGTACATTCGCAGAAGCTGCAAAAAAAGCAAGAGAAAGTCTAGCGGCTGCGTACACTGATCACCGCGTCTGTAGCAACTGTCATAACACGCGTCGAAGCCACGACTATCTTTTATATCGCGAGTATCGAGCTAGCCAGGGCGACGAGTAAAAAGTAGACAAAAATGCCGACGAAATCACGCCAACTAGACCGCCATTGGAGCAGGTTCAGAAGAAAAACGCCAAAAAAGAACATAATGCGAGTTTACGACTTTGCTCCGCAAGAACCATTAATTCGGTCGAGGAAACAAAATCGGGGCGAAAATAAACAAGCCCACCGAAAAGCGGAGAGAACGCCAGACGAAAAGTAATCAGTAAACAAAAAAAGTATCATCGGCTTGCTGTAGCACAGTGTAGGTGTACAGTTAGAGCGCAGTTGAAACTAGCTTGGCCAGACGCCAGGGGAAAATGCACGGTCCAGACTATACGCCTGGCAAGCCTGGTCCGCAGGCACGGGCAGAGACAGCGCGGCTGGTTCAACGAACCAGACGCAAGAAAGAGGCGACCGAAAATTAATAAAATAAAGAGGGCTAACAACAAGGCAGGAGAAAACAATTTTCCAACTGCAACTGAGCAAGTATTAGTCAGGCGTTCGCCGGGGCTGACGACATTAGAAACGCGCGCGAAAAACCCAGAAGCTCCGGGTGGTGGAAAGTTATGGTAAATTAAATAAAATATTTTCGAAATGGGTGGAGTGTGGGAGGGCAAAGAAAAAAAAAGAGGGGAGGGGTTGAGGCAGTGCGCGTATGTAACTATGTGCGAAAGAAGGTATGCAGATGGCAGCAAGAAGGCGTGTGCGTTTGTATGCCTTCTGTCTGGGAGTTTGTGTAGTCTGCTGATGGAATGGCAACGCCGGAGAACGCGGTCTGTCTTCCGTTCTCCAAACCGGGTTACTGAGGAAACAAGGCGCTGCGTAACAAGCTAACGCCGTGCAGCGAAAGGATTCGCTCCTTCGTGGCCCGTTACTCGTTCGATCGTGGATTCGGTTTGCAGCCGCAATTTGTGGTGATTGTTTTCCAGCCTAATGCGGAGGAAAGTAATATTTAAACACTCGTTGAAATGTACCGCTGTAAATAAAAACAGTGCGGTGCAACTGCAGAAAGCTAATGTACTTCTAGCTACAGCAGCTGCAGCTAAGGCGCCTTAAAAATTAATGTTCAGCGAATTCATGAGGGGCAGGCAGCATTTGGATGGCACTTAAAATTTAAACCAGACCTTTACCTCGCAAAGAGAAAAACGGCTCACAGGGCTACAGCAAGTGGTTGTCGGGATAAGGCCATATTGCTTCTTAATTCAGACGCAAATTATTATCATGCCAATATGTTTTATAATTCTTGATGCCTGATGCTTTACTATGTTGGCCCTTTTCGTGTCAGCTGTCTCTTTCATAATTTCACGGTTACATATTTAATATTTGTTTATTTATAGGAGCAAGTAAATACATACATACATACATACATACATACATACATACATACATACATACATACATACATACATACATACATACATACATACATACATACATACATACATACATACATACATACATACATACATACATACATACATACATACATACATACATACATACATACATACATACATACATACATACATACATACATACATACATACATACATACATACATACATACATACATACATACATACATACATACAAGTTTTATTCTCCACAAAGAAGTGGAAGGAGGCGGAGGGGAAAGCCGTACATTTGTGGCTTGAAAAATCCTCCGCCCCTTTACAGTGGATACAGCAGCAGAGCGGGACAATAGACAGTCACATTTTTTTTTTGTTGCAAAGAGGGAAAAAAATAAACAGCACTATATCGCATCACAAAATAAAATAAGCCTAAATAAGAGTTTCAATAGAACACTGGGTTTGGACTCCTGGGAAAACATTTTTTTTAAAAGTAAACAATGCAATGTAATTGAACATAAAGATAGACCTGTGCGTTCATTCACAAAAAAATAAAATGAGTCGCAAAATATTTGTACATATTTGGAAGAGACATATTGGATACATCAGCGCCTTCTTTTTCGGCAGCATTCAATAATCGCGGAAGGTTATACCGGAGTGTTTGTTGTCCATAGGCAGTACGACATTTTGGAACTTTCCATCGTTGTGGAGTTCTGGTGCTGTAGATGGGATAATTGGGTTTAGATGAACGTTTGGAGACACGGCGTTTGTCTATAAAATAAGACCACATATATACAAGCGGAACGGACAGACAAGAATTTTCTAAAACCGACAAGCACGTCTTTGATTCCCTTTTACCCACTGTGGCCGCGACCGTGTCTCGTCGCTTGAACCTCTACAGGTCTGTGTACTTAGAGACCACCAATGTTTAGGAAGATCCTTCCCCTCCCCGTCTTCCCTGCGCACCCAGTGAGGAAGGCAAGAGCCGCAGAAAGTCGTGTGCAGTTTCCCTAGTGGCGAAAATAAAAAGCCACAAATTACGCGCCACGCCTAAGCCTGCGGCAAGGAAGCAACGCCCGTCTAGGTTCGGCCCGAAGCTATAAAGGGGACCCGGGTGACAGAAGCGGGGGCCATTCACGGCCGTTGCTTTCCACGGTCCATTTCTAGAGCCCCCTGGTGATTGTACACTTCAAGGAGGATTGCGCAACGCTGAGCCGACTTGACGAGCTCGCCCTGCCCCCCCCCCCCCCCCCCCCCCATTCGTCCTGGTAAGCTGCCAACGAGCGCAAGCTCCGAGGAGAGCGGGAATTTGTCGTATTCTTCATTGTTTTCTGCCCAGTATGGTTCCCGGCGTTTTGACTAACTTGACCTTGTCGAACAGAAACGACCCAAAATGGGCTCGGAGCTTAGTACGTTCCATACGCCAGTCTTCCTGAGCCTCCTATTTAGGCGTGGTGTTCCGGAACGGGACATTATATTCCTTTTCATTTCCTCACTGTCAATGGGAGATCCGTTCTGCAGTGGAACTAGCTGTACGTCGCCCAGCCAAAGAAGCAGAGCTAAAATACTCATTGGTCGTACGCAAAAGACGGTGAAGAATTTTCTGCGAAGTTTCGAGGTGAATTCTTGGATAAGAAGACAATATGGGGCTCCACGAACCCGTATGTAATAATAATAATTGGTTTTTTTGGGGGAAAGGAAATGGCGCAGTATCTGTCTCATATATCGTTGGACAGCTGAACCGCGCCGTAAGGGAAGGGATAAATGAGGGAGTGAAAGAAGAAAGGAAAGAGGTGCCGTAGTGGAGGGCTCCGGAATAATTTCGACCACCTGGGGATCTTTAACGTGCGCTGACATCGCACAGCGCACGGACGCCTTACTGTTTTGCCGCCATAAAAACGCAGCCGCCGCGGTCGGGTTCGAACCCGGGAACTCCGGATCAGTAGTCCCGTGCGCAAAAAGAAGGCAGCGCTGGACTTCTCATTTCACACGGTTTCTTCTCGGATCTTTGCCGAGTGCTGACGTAGAGCAAAGCGTCTGGTATCGACCAGTGAAGTAACATAAAACAGGCCGCGAAGTAATCGGGCCACTCCACACTTTATGCCCTGTTCGCCTGAGGCACACACAATCTCTTTCCTAGGTAGTGCACCAGCCGCCAGTAAAAAAAAAAACAATTAACGGTGGGCGTTTCTCGGTCTCTGCGTAGCCTCAAACAGGCAGTGTGGACTTCATTCGGCCCAGGCCACAAAAAGCGTGGTGTTGGCAGAAAGTCCGGCGCGACATCTGAATGCCCAGTTGCTCAGTTGTTTACACAATAGTATGAGCTACACTGACTGAAAACCATTGAAGCCTGAAGGCGCCCACAGCCTTTAAACATGCGCTAGAAAGTTTCGAGCATATCATCTGGGCGATTTCAGTCGAACATCGTCCTGAAATTTGGCAACTGTATCGAAGAATGCAAAGCACCAAAACGTACCAAAACTGATGCCAGGTACAGAAATTAGCCATTCCTTCTGAGTACAGAGCCATTTGTTCCGCGTGAAGGTCTTGTTCACTGCATCCAAAATGAACATGTGTCGCGCGTAGCCCCATAAGACCTTGAAATAAAGATCTCTTCATTCATCTTTTCATCCCTTGTGCAAGTATGCTTGGCTTAGTCATCACAAAGCAAAGCATAATCCTTAATGGCTCAGAGCGACGTTTGGCACGTAAAAGAAAATTAATGACGCGACCGCGAAGTGTACGCACTTAGAACGAAAAAAAAAATACACGATTTCACTTGTCTGCTTAAGAGCGGAAATGCGAAAGCCCTTCCCTGTCCTCTCTTTGTCCCTCCAGTCTTCATTATTTGTTAGTTTAAATTCTTAATATACTAATCTTGGTTTTATTATACTTTATTTGATTTTTAAATTTTACCTTTTATTCTTTCTTTTTAATTTTTACTTTTTTTTCTTCATTTCATTCCATATATGTTCCTTATGAACTATTGCTTAATCAACTTTCACACTTTATTTTATTTACCATACAGCTTATTACTGAGAGTTCGTGCGGACAACTTCCGTCCACCCCACTTATGAGCCAAGAAAGGCTTACGCCTTAAAAAATTCGGCACCACCAGTCCACCAGCAAGCCTTTACGAATATTGTTACTTCGAAGGGTTCTGCGGGAATAGTTTTGGCGGTTGCGGGTGGTCATTCGGACAAAATTGGGTTTACGAAGCGAAACACCCGCCGCGGTGGCTCAGTGGTTAGAGCGCTCGACTACTGATCCGGAGTTCCCGGGTTCGAACCCGACTGCGGCGGCTGCGTTTTTATGGAGGAAAAACGCTAAGGCGCCCGTGTGCTGTGCGATGTCAGTGCACGTTAAAGATCCCCAGGTGGTCGAAATTATTCCGGAGCCCTCCACTACGGCACGCACCTCTCTCTTCCTTTCTTCTTTCACTCCCTCCTTTACCCTTCCCTTACGGCGCGGTTCAGGTGTCCAACGGTATATGAGACAGATACTGCGCCATTTCCTTTCCCCCCAAAACCAATTATTATTATTAATGTTAAACCTATACATTCGACCGAGGCGCTATGCTAGAAGCACCCGGAGACCGCTCCACATGTGGCAGTTCTCAGCAGATTGCGCACGTGCTTTATCTTTCATTTCTATCTGATCTGAGAAAAGGGGCAATCCTCTCTTATTCTTAGTCTTCTATGCACAAACTTTCCAGAAGTGATAAGCACTGCCTGCATTTATAACATAAATATACCGCTTTCCACCGTTTCTGAAGACGTTTTATTTTGCAGAACGCTTATTTAGCTCATGCATCGGCTTCGCATGAACTGGGCACGGTATCTACCTGCTATTCTTTGAAAATTGGCTGAAAGGACAACTTAAACAGCGAAGTGGGGGAAAACCTGAAAGAGCTCCATGCTAAGAAAAAAAAAGTCCCCGAAAACCCCGCGGTCCTCCTATTGCTTTAAACGGGACCCCGCTTCCGACGCGCGCGCAAGCGCCCGAGCGGAGGCGCGGATATCTGACATGTAGAGGTAGGTATCTGCGCCCCGCTCGCGCGTCGCGTCTCGCGCATGCGCAGGCAGGCTTCAGCGTACGCCCGTACGCGTAGGCGCTCCGCCCGTACTCCTTTACTCCGTCTCACAAGATGTTTGCAGCACTACGAAAGGTACAGCTCTCTCGTCCAATCAGGATGGCGCGCACTACATTAGTGTGTTCCTACGCGCCTGTGGCTCGATCCACCTGATGTCCAGGTGGCTTCTTTCTACCTCTATTTATAGTAGCACCGAGCCACAGGTGTTCCACCGCGCAGCGCCGCGCCTTTCCTCAAAATCCAACTTTCAATTTTCAGTTTTCTCTCGCTTCTTTCCCTCCTTTATCTTTTCCTTTACGATGCGGTTCGGATATGTCCACCGAGATATTGTCTTTCTTCTTTCCCTCCCTCCTTTATCCCTTCCTTTACTGCGCGGTTCGGGTGTCAACCGATATATGTGAGACAACCAGGGTACTGTTCTCATCAGTTCCTCTGTTGTCGCGTCGCAGTAAATTTCAGTAATCGTGTCATGTGCATATAAATTTATTTACTCCAGCGTGCCGAGGCAGCCGAGTGTCGATGGTGGCGAAATGCAAAACAAGCCCATGTGCTGCGCGAGAGGCAACGCACGTTAAACGGGTTCGATCATCTCATCGTCCTCATAACAACTGAATTCAGCACTGCTGGTTGTGTCGTCCTCCAGGTTGACAACAATGGCCGGTCCCTGGTCAACAACATCGTCGATGATGTGGTCCAGTTTTCTCATCACATCTTCCTCACTGATAATATGCTGCACGTAATTCTTCCATTTCTCAACAGTCACTTGCGTGATGCCTTGCCAAACCAGAGGCTCGACGTCTTGGAGCTTAAACGTCTTGTTTTGGCTGGCCACGAAACCCTTGACGTCGCTCCAGACAACCTCTATCGGGTTCAGTTGGCAGTGGTACGGTGGCAGGCGCACAACGAGATGGCCAGCAGCTTTAGCAATGCAGTCGACACGGTATTGCTCCCCACCTGTGTTCACATTGCTGACAAGCTGCATGAGCTCGGCCTTCACCATGCCACTGCTCCACGCGACACCTTTTCCGGACAGCCAAGCCTGTATGTCCTTTTTGAGGCTACTCATCCGCGGCACTTTATCCTGCTTCACAGAATGATATGGCGCGTTGTCCATCACTATAACGCTGCCGGGTGGTAGTAGTGGGAGAAGTCTCCTGGAGAACCAGTTTTCGTAGTGTTCCCCGTTCATTTCCTCGTGGTAATCGCCCGAGTTTTTCTTCGCTCGGAAAACTTCCGCTGCGCCTTCGACAAAACCTTGCTCACTACCGCAATGCGTCACAATAAGCCTGCCACCTTTGCCACTGGGGTTTTATAGACCAGTCGACAGTCCGGATCGATGCGCTTGGTGTGCAGATTGGATGGTGCAGTCAGTCCACACTCGACTTCGCGTGTGGCCGGCGTTAACCCACGTTTCGTCGGTGAAGAAAATAGGCCTACCCTGGCGTCGCAGCTCCGCTATCTGGCGCAGGTACCGGCGGCGACACTGCACAATGTGCGTCGCTTCGATTAACATCGCATTCCGAGAGCGCTTCTTATATCGGAAGCCAAGTTTCTTCAACATCCTCTGCATTGTCGCTGCGGACACGGTCGGTAGCGTTTCGTCCTCTTCGAAATGCGCAACCACCTTCGCGATAGTTGGAATTTCCCCTCTCTGGAAAAAGGTGTGTACCACCCTTCGCAACACGCTCAGGTCAAAATCGTCCAGCTTCTTCGTCCGCTCGCGGCCTCTTCCGCCAGCACGCTTCTTCGGTGACAACACTCGGCCCGCGTTCAACGTCTCCGTTGTCCACTTGTAAAGCGTTCGCTCGCTCACCTGCGTGAGTTTTGCCGTCCTCTTGATGAGCGCATTTGTACTCCAACTGCCCCCGCACTCGACGCGAAGCGCTTCAAGAACATTTAAAGCCACCTGCTTCGCCTGCTTGGGGAAACAGCGCACTGTCGGTGTAGAGCACACAGGAGACACAACAGACTCGTCCGACGCCATGTTGGAAAGTGGCGACGCATCACTACCTCGCAGGAGGCCTCCGCAGAGCTGTGTCCGTACGGGCTTTGTCTGGTAATTTCACCAGTGATTGAAACACTCCCTACCATTTAAATATACCTGTCCAAATCATGTTTTTAGTTGCAATGCTTATTGTTTTGATTAATAGTCATACACTCCTCAAATATTCGAGGGACTATTTTCTGCGTTTCTGCAGCCCTGATTGGACGAGAGAGCTCTACCTTCCGTAGTGCTGCAAACATCTTGTGAGACGAAGTATAGGGTATGTCCATCGAGTTGGGGCTGAAGGCGCCCGTGTGCAGTGCGATGTCAGCGCACGTTAAAGATCCCCAGGCGGTCGACATTATTCTGGAGCCTTCCCCTATGGCACCTCTTTCTTCCTTCCCTTCTCTTGTCCCTCCTTTATCCCTTCCCTTACGGCAGATACTGCGCCATTTTCCATTCCCAAAAAACAATTTTCATTACCTTTATAATACCTGCCAGGTGGCTCAGTGGTTAGGCGCTCGGCTACTGAGCCGGAGTTCCTGTATTAATAGCCGGCCACGTCTCGATGAAGGCGAAACGCAAAAGGCGCCCGTGTGCTGTGCTATAGATAGTTGCCAGGAAGAAGGAAAAGGAAAGTGCACAGGCCTGCTCACTGGCTCAAGAAGAGCCACAGTCGCTACCACGTGCAGATAGCAGGAGAGTTGAAAGATCGGATAGAAAGACAGGATAGTAAAGACGCGCTAAAGACAAGGCCGATCCCGGAGGCAGTGCAATACAGGGCCAACCGGTGGCGGGAGTGAAGCATCTTTCAAACTCTCCGCCACATTTCCAAAAATATGTCCAATTGGACCCGTAACAGATACTCTACGGGGTCCATCAGTGCACGTTAAATATACGCTGGTGGACGAAATTAATCCGGAGCCCTCCACTGCGGCACCTCTTTCTTTTTTCACTCCCACCTTCCCCCCTTGTGAGATGTGAGACAATTACTGCGCCTGTTCTTTACCTCAAAACCAATTGTTATTACCTTTATTCTCCAAGTCAGAAAGGAGAGATATAATGCGCAGCCGGTTTACTTTGCAGACATGATCACTGGGAATCCGTCGAAGAATTCGGAATTGGAACTAACGATAATCTAAAATGAACATATCACGCGCACAACCTGGACACATTTCTTATTGTGTAAATAGTTTGTACATATTACTTTTCCCCCTATCCTCTCTTCCTGTCCCCTCACCTCTTTCATTTCGTTTCTTCATTCTGCCTGCTATCCTTTATTTCCGCTGCCCCAGCTCAGGTGCTTCAGTGTCGATGGCAGATGCCGGGGCTAGCAAAAATCTTTTCCTTCCTTTTTACTATTATTTTTAATAAAACCACTACCTCCACCAACTAACGATAAGGAGCGGACTGCATTTCACTCGAGTGACTATACCCCACCTGTGTCTGAGTCCGCGACGCCGTGGGACACCAAGCTCCCGCTTACGCTGCATGCATACGCCAGTGCGGAATTGTGCAAAGCTCAAAATATTCCTAAACTCAGCCTCAGATGCCGTTCAACTCCCTTCAAACGTCCAAGGATGGTTTCACTTCCTCTCTTCATTCCAATGGCTCCAAACTTCACGCTTCGCGCAATGCGCAGTTAAGCACAGCATGGGGAAGACCTGGCATGCGAATCTTCAAAGCTATTCCCGGCAGCTGCCAACGAAAGCTAGAAGCCGCAATTAGAAAACTCTGCTAAAAACTTTTATTTCCCTCTGCGCTCTTCTCAAACTTGTCTACGGTCTGTTCATTCTCACTCTGCTTTTTCCCTGAATTTTCTCTACGAACCCTTCCCTTTTATTTGTTTTTCCCCAAATGTTTTCCCGATGGAAAGCGTTTAATAAACAGAAGACCTCTACAATCTAAACGCGCCTTAAACCATGGTTTGGCGAAACCAGCGTTGTGCCTCGAAATCAGAGAGAAGCCTACAAGTTGAAAGCTAAACGACAGAAGCGAGGTAAAAATTCGGTTATAAATAAAAAACAAACGCGAACGCAAAATTCTGTGGTGAAGCACATCGCCGAAAACCGCGCATTACACGTCTTCTCACTTCCTTCCTTGATTCATTTCGCATCCCCCATCCATGCGTCTCTCCGGCTATCGAAACCCCACGGGTGGCCGGAATGGGGGAAGGGAGCGGGCAGGGCGCACTACTTTTCCTTCCGGATTTTATTTGCTTTCACTTAATTCGATTTTTCGGCCTTCATTCCCCCGATGTCTGCAGGCGCCCCCGGGCGGCTCGTGCGAAGTTTTTGCGCTCCAACTTTGACGGTATCGCGGGAGCGCGCCTTTTCATAATTGGCCAGTTTAATGAGCAAACACTCTCGCCTTCACCTCTTTACTCTCCTCGCCTTCCACCAGCCTTTCCTCCCACATCATCTTTGCACATGAGTTTGATTAGGCTTCCCTTGGAGAGGATGCAAACACGCATATCTGTGTTAGTTTTGTGCGTGGATTTATGAGTACGCATTTAACTTTTAAAATTTTCCCGCCCAAAAGACTCCATTTTTCCAGAACCTCGCTCGTTGTCCAAGGACGCGTCATGCTTTAACGAACGCTAGCGAGAGTTCGGACCAGTCGAGCACAACGCTTTTCGCCCTCAAAGGTTTCTCTGTGCAGGCTTCCCAGTTGAGCGCTATAGTGTCCGTCCACTGTTCCTTCTTTTATTTTTTTTTATTCCGGTGGAGAATGAGTGATTACCGTATGCGTGATGTTTAAGGCATAACGCAGGCGGACAGTTGTCAGAAAGAACTTTCTCTGCGCTCATGAGAAAGAAAGGATATGTTGTCCCAGTGTTTAATCTAATCTGCTAAGAGGACGGGAAAATAAAGCGATGTCAGGTTACGCCTGATTTGGCGCTAATATTCCCCTACTGAGAAAAAAAAAAGGCGCCTGTATAGCTGTAGGTTTGTTCACATACCATTCTTCAATTATGTCACAATTAATATTCCATTTGGTTTATATAGAACCCCTTGAAATATTCCTCGCTCATCGCTAAGGAACATTGCAATATCTTTTTTTTTGCATTTACTTATTCTTACGTACAGAAGAAAAACAAAATGAAATTTAAAAAAGTAGCAACTAATTCTAGCACTATACGGAAATGAGCGTTATTAGCTAATGCCGGAGCTGCTTCTGGTTTATCGACTATTATATTTTCTGTGATAAAATTCATCCAAAGCAGTCATGCGCACAGTTTTTTCAACGATCTCGTATGGGCAGCAGTTATCCTGAGGCAGAGAGCAAGATTTTCCGCTTAAGATGGAGCGCTACTGACAGGGTCAGCGTCGTGTCAATACAGCAGCCGAGTTAAGTTCAGTGCAGTACGGATCCCTATACTATGGGTATTAGAAGGTTGTATCCCGCCCGAAAGGCGCACATGCCTGGTGCGTGCGTATTGCGTAATCTTATTACACCATGTAAAGGCCCAGTGTACGAAACTACATTTATCTTCTTACACTTGATATATTGTAACAGCACATCGGGCAAGTTGCAGTCACTTTTTTTTTCCATAAAATATATTGTCTAAAAATATTCCAATCACCAATGCTATATGTCACTCATAATAATACTTCTGGTTCTGCTTTAGGGGGATCAAAAAATGTTTTTTTTTCTTTAATCAAGCCTGAGCAGAAGCAGAAGAATTAAACAACTCCGCACTTTGCCTATACGAAGAATGCCGTGTTGTAGGAACCCGGGAAACATAACTAAGGCTCCGGAAACATTTCTTCTATCCTTAAGATAGCCTTAGGTAACCCTGAGGAACTCGAAAACATACCCCAACACCCCATCTCCCGGACTAGGTTCCTGCCGAGGGCTAAAATGGGGTTCTCCCGCTCCGACGAAACCACACACGGCCACTTGGCATAAACCACTGAAGGCACAGAAGTGAAAGGGGCATCCCGTGTCTCCCTCCCTGCTATGAACAGTGTCATTGGAGACGTGGCCTGCGCGGGTACACCTGATACGCCGACTACACCGGATACTCGTTAAGCAATGTCAGGGACTTCGCCCTGGTCGCTCGAAAAAAGAGGTAAAACAAGCAAAACAAGGCCAGCATCCCCCGAGACATCATTAGTGGCAACCCGACTCTCGCACAGTGAACGAAGGCTTCTGTGTTTCTCTGTGTTTCTGCAGACCGCAAGAAAAAGAAAAAAGGGAAATGGAGGACGCTGCTTGTTTTGCGTAAGGGCCTTGCCGGAAAGCAAATGACTGTAAAGTTTCTGTCGAGCACGGCGCCGTGTATAGTTAGTGCGTACTTCAGCGATAATGTGCCAGAACCGCCTGTTACTGTAGGATTTGTGAGCTGTAAAATACAAGCGAAAAAAAAAACTACATCACACGCGCGCAAGAAAAAAAAATACACAGCATAACCGAAAGGCAAGGAGAAATGTACAAAGAGGCAGCCTTCCTTCCGTGCCTATTTATAATAATAATAATTGGTTTTTTGGGGAAAGGAAATGGCGCAGCATCTGTCTCACATATCTCGGCGGACACCTGAACCGCGCCGTAAGGGAAGGGACAAAGGAGGGAGTGAAAGAAGAAAGGAAGAAATAGGTGCCGTAGTGGAGGGCTCCAGAATAATTTCGACCACCTGGCGATCTTTTAACGTGCGCTGACATCGCACAGCACACGGGCGCCTTAGCATTTTTTCTCCATCAAAACGCAGCCGCCGTGGTCGGGTTCGAACCCGGGAACTTTTATCAGTAGCCGAGCGCCCTAACCACTGAGCCACCGCGGCGGGTGCCTATTTGTTTGAATTCGTGATTCTGGTTTGATAAACTTTCAAGACTTAATCTAAAGCTGAGAGTAGTACATGCGACTGCCGTGTGCATTTAAAACAGGAGTTTTTAAGGTAGCGCCTTCAAGGCCAACAGGCGTCAGAAACATGGATCTAAGAAGTGTTGCATACACCCAAGCGAACTGGTCACGCCGGTAGCTAGACCACCACACATTCTAGAATCCTGACGGTGATGATTATCATGGGATCTTGATGACATATGGACAGCTGGTGCAAAGAGTGTCACACCTAACACATTCCTGGACTGCACGAGATAAGGCAGAAGACCGGTTTTGTAAGGATTTCAACTTAGAAAAGCCAAGCACCAGGCCACGGGAAAACCTGTACGAGTTGAAAAATCGCCGAGTAACTGGCGGCACTGGGAATCGAACCGCGCACCTGCTGCATAAAAGGCGGATGCTCCAACCGCTACGCCAAGCTGCTGCCAAACAAGAGCAAAAGCTTGGTACAATAACATCATCAACAATATTATCTATATTGTTATTTTTATATTATTAAATCACTACAATAAAGCCGCTCAGAGACGACTGTGTCCACCCCCAACGAGGCGGACAGGAAGTATACGTGTCATGATGCCTAAGAGCAAAATAAACTAGGATACTGTGGTACGGGATTTCGATTTTTGTATTATGCCGAGTAAAAAAAAGAAAATACGGCACCCAGCTCACGGCCGCCGATGAAAAAAGATGCGATTCGAACGCCAGCATAAACGATTGTTTTTATTTTGTAATCTGGATTGCACGAATTTTATAAATAAAACAGCTCTCACACTTTTTCCTGTGAAAATTGCCTCTCATGCAAGTGGCCGTGAACTGGAAATGATTTTAAAGCTCTCACTGCTCTGGGAAAACGTTATCTCCTCTATGTATAAAAACAGAAATTGTTCTCTGGCAGTGGTTAAAATGTAGAAAGGTTGCCCTTATATTTTATGGAGATAACTTTACCATAAACAGGATTTAACGTCACGGAAAGAATGAAAGAAGGAGCGTGGGGGGGGGGGGGCGTCAAAAGTCCCTTTTGTTTGCCTGCTTAATTTTACTGCATCTTATTGTCAAAATGAGTCTAATAAAACAATAAAAATCCTTCTAGAATCTCCCCAAATCCGCTCGGCGAGTGATGCTTAACTTGATCCTGATGCGCCGAACAGAAATGTCTATCTCCCCGCTGCTTTTACTCGTGTCAAATTTACGAAAGCCATGTCCGGAGTGACACCTGCAAGCTTGCATTTGTGCAAAGATTGCCATTTTTTGGTCTTCGCCTCAAAAGAGCTCAGTTTAGCTCAACTACCAGAGCGACATGTTCGAAAGTTTAAGAGGATTACCGGATTTGGCTTGGAAAACAGGCAGCCCTTGGGACGCCAATCCCACAGCAGAAAATTAGGCTTTGAAACAAAACACGCACACAAGAACCTGTTATTTTAGAAAAGTTTATCAGCCAACTGCCTCACATTTGCAGTTAACGTGATGCGGCAGAAAGAAAAAGAAAACTACTTAGCATGCAGCAGAAACTACGCAAATATCATACCGTAATTTGCTTTTTTTGGTGCATTAACGCGAACACCTGAGGGTATCTACAACGCACCCATTCACACAATGTGTGGAGAACAAATTACTTAGTAAGTTTGGCATCTTGTGAGCATCTTGGGCATCTGGAATATTAGTTATGAGGTCGTTATATTTCAGTTTAATGCAGTCATAAAACTAGCAGAGGTATAGCGCTTGTTAAACTTAGTGATACGTGAGAAATCTCTGTTAAGCATTGTTACGCATGGTTTGGCGCAAGAGTCGGTCGGGCGCGCACCACGTCCATGGCGAGGCTGAGCGGCCGAGAGCTGTTATACACATGTGCCCCCGCTAGTCACGTGGTACAGCAGAGGCGAGGCTCCGAGCGAGCGCAGCTGCGGCGCCTCTCCGCAGCCAGTCACGTGGTATGACGTCACTTGCCACCCGTCCGCTCTGCTGGCTCAAGGTCAAACGCGCACCAAACTTGACCTTGGGAGTTGTAGTGCAAAGAGTAGAGCTTTCGCTCTAAAAGCATAACATCCGCTGCGGTATATTCTATTCTCACTGAATGCAAGCCGCAGATGGTACGGGAATGCACACAAGACGTTGCATTTAGTTGTTTAACGTAGAGTATCTCTGGACAAAACGTATCGAATATACTTAATCTGTAGTGCTTCTAAATTTCTTGCGTCAAAAAACGATTCCCTAGGTTCACTTGAATAAGCCGAGAGGTTCAATGTTCTAGTAAGCGTGAGGTTCGCGTCATAGTTGAAACGGCATTCTTTTTTCGCATGCTCTTTTATATAATTAGTTGCGCAAAAAGAATACGAGCACCATAAACATGCCCTCGCGCACAAATAGCATTCGTGCAAAGTAAAAATTTTAACGAGCTCTGTGGAATCTGCAGATGTAAACGCCGGAGAGAAACGCCCTACTGCCGGGATAAATTAATTATAGACACAGGCCACTAACTGTAACACACGAGAAAAGTACGAAGTGTTCCCGACAACCGCTGAAGACAGAAGGACGACTGACCCGCGCGTCACGAACACCTGATTTATAAGATCCAAACGGACGATTCATTGTCAAGAAGTGACCGTTAATCCCAGCGCCGCTGCTAGTTAACATTGATGAAACGGCAGTAGACAGTTTTGAATATTGTTGCTTGCAGGCTCCATTATTCTCTCCACGCACTATCCTCTTTTTGTGACTCATGGAGGTATTTTGTAACATTTATTGAAGTAATTATTGAAGTTAATTTGCCTTATTCAAGACGACGCAACCTCAGGTGGTGGTGTAATAGATAATAGTAGCGCTCCCTATAAGTGTAATGTATACTGTTCATGCGAGAACATGGCGCAAACTATAAAGTGTGAGCTAATAATGCACGGACAGTTGTTAATACAAAACAGCTCTCAATAAAAACAGGACAAAGATGTCAGAAAATGTACCTTCGTCTCTTAGTCCACGTATGACTCTTTATGAACTTTGTAACGCTATTTTTAAATAAGAAAATTCATTATAAACTCTCACGCAGTTTAACTGGGTAGGTGTCTGAGTTCCAACGAAATAAGTTATGTCGGCGCCAAAATGTGAACCACGTGGGCACAGATATCCTGCTAAGTTTCGAAGTTCCAGAAGGGCATGCATACGAGCAGCTCGATCTCAGAGTCACAGTTAAGATCGAAGCCCCTCGTACCAAATTCCCAGAAGGCAAGCGGCAGAAAACACTTCATTGCCTTCTTTCTACGCCTTTTTTCTCCCTATCTGGCGAACCGCAAAAGCAAGGAAGCCGTTGCATTCGAAGGAGATGAGCAGCCCGCGAGGCCGTTGGTCCCCACGGCAACCAGCGGGGAAGCCTCCGTTGCCATGGCAACGAACACCGCCTTCACGCCCAGTATGCACGGCTGCCTCGCGTCGCGAAGCAAGGAGCGTAGCAAGCAGCGACAGACGCGCCACCAGAGGCGCGACATTCGCCTCCGTGCCGGGGCTTAAGCGTCGGTCGCAAGGTCGGTCGCTGCGGTGCTGCAGGCACGCAGTGGGATAAACGCGTTAGCCGCGTCCTTCGTCGCCCGCAGTCGCGGTGTTTACTTCTGTCGTCCCACTCGAACAACGTCACGCGATATACCGCAGTCACCCCGCTCTAACCCGCCCTTGATTCCAACCTGTGACTGGTTTTTACTTGCGCGGAGATGAGGAAGGTGATGCTTGTGCAGATGTCTGAAGAACCCTTTGATTCCGTTTTCACGTGATAGCGCATTTTCTTGCAGCTTTCTTTCGCTGTCTATGCTGCACACTACGCCGTCCTATGTGAAATCAGAGACAATCCTTTACGGTGTCCGCAGTCATATTCTCTCTTGAAAAGCAGCACAGATGCCCAACATGGACATGCTGGTGATGAAATTGTGGGTTTATGGAGGTTTAACGTCCCAGAGCGACTCGGACTATGTGGGACGCCGTAGTGGAGGGCTCGAGATATTTCAGCCAATTGGGGTTTTTTAACGTGCCCTGGGATCGCTCAGTACACGAGACTCTAGAATTTCGCCTCCATCGAAATTTGACCGCCGCGGCTGGGATCGAACCCGCGTCCCTCGGGTCAGCAGCCAAGCGCCCTAACCACTGAGCCACCGCGGCGGCTTCTGGCTGGCGATTAATTACTGTGAGGAAAAGCACAAAAGCGCAGCAGTCTAGTAAGCCCACCGTATCTAAAAAAACGAATAACCGGTTTTAAAAAAAAAGAAAGCTTAACCAGCCATCACGTGATAACATTGAC
Organism: Amblyomma americanum; assembly: GCF_052857255.1. Taxonomy (NCBI): domain Eukaryota; kingdom Metazoa; phylum Arthropoda; class Arachnida; order Ixodida; family Ixodidae; genus Amblyomma; species Amblyomma americanum. The sequence continues at coordinate 134,768,940 of NC_135501.1, forward strand.
GCTAGGGCCGCTAGCATGGTTTCGGTTTTCTCCAACTGCAACGCGCACGCTGCTTTCAAGCTCAGTATAAGAAGAAAAAAAAGGTGGGGGTTAAAATCGGGTAAATAAGGAAGAGAGAATCCCGAAAAAAGCATAACGAGGAAAACAGCCACAAGCGAAGCCGTAGCCAGATCGGTAAACAAATCGGGTCCTGAATGCCACAGGCTCGCTCAAGTAGCCGCCTCCGCGCTGCCGTAGACGACACACGCAGTAGCCTCTTTACTTCGATTGGTTCTGGCAGGGTGTTTGTCCATACAACGCTGTCCAGTGCTTTTATTTGTTTTCGCTCTGCGGTACGCCGCCTGGTGGCAGCAAATAGCCAACAGTAAGAAGACTCGCCGAACGAGACGGCGGTTGTAGCCTGGACGACTGCTTGGCCTGAAAGCCTTCGGCGCTTTAGCTGCTCAACCAGCGGTTCACTGCAAGAGGCGCCCAGTTTTGCGTTTACGTGTTGCTGCTTCCTTAGCGGTGTTTGCGACGTCTGTGCTTTTATCCTCGCAGCGTCGCTTTTGCTATGTGACCTTATATGGAATCTGGAGTGAGTGTACCTTCTATTCGCAGGTGTGTCCACTCATCGAATGTTTGCAAGCCGGCTCGATTTAGCTGGGCTTGCCGCGAGTAGGCACCACAAAAAGCAAACAGTCGACTGTGACAAATAATACAAATTTTACACGCTGCCCGAAAAAAAAAGAATGTAACACGTGAGTCGAAACAAGCATAGAATAAATAATGGCTCTTTTAATGCGATAGGGTTCAGGTTCCGGCTCTGCAGAATATCCGGCGCCTTCGTCGTCCGCGTTGTCACAGAAAAATTCCCGGTGAAGCGACTTTGTTGGACCACCTAGATCACCTGACCTTGTGACGTCATCACAAACTGCCCACTCGAATGTGAGAAAACTGACCACCATGGCAGGTGGCAGTTAAATTAAGGATTAATTTCTGGGGAACAGCAGCCTGTATCGTGTGGGCCCCACAGGTGGCGGCACCTGTCATCGCAGGGCACTGCTGCATTGCTTAACTGCTGCACGGCTGCGCCAGGGTGGGTATGAGGACTCCCAGGGATCTAAAAATGCATCCGAGAATGACCAATTCCGCATATATACGCGTTAACCAATTAAAGCTATTTCGTCATACACTTAAGGCGGAGATTAAGTGTCCCCTCCAATTTTTTGTCCAATGCTCGAAGCGTATAATTTTATACCACCGGAAGAGTGCACAAAATGCTTGAAAGCAGCTTGCGATTCTCCCTCACTGAAAAAAAAAAAAAGCGAGGAAGAACCCATCCCATCTCTATCCTCTCTTACAGAATCCAATGCTACGACGATTGTCGTGTTGTCGCTGGAACCACGTTATTTGATCAGGCCGGAATCTATTTCGTGCTAGCGCCGAGGGGGTTTCTATAGGACAACACCCCAGAGCCCGTTTGTCCAGGAGACACCCAACTAGAGAGCGACCAGACAGTGTGTTTGAGTTACCGATTAGAAAAGGCCCCATCATCACTGCGATGATTGGTTTAGACTTACGGGGTTTAACCTCCCAAAGCGATCGAGGCTTTGAGGGACCCCGCACTGAGATGATTGCTACTTCATCCCCCGAGCTCACAGAATGCGGATGAAGTGAGATGGTGTCTTTAAATATCGAACTTCCATCTCACCAAACGCTCTCCTTTTCATTAGCTAATTCCTGCCTTTCACATCCACCCCTCTGGCCCCTTCAACAACAAAAATTTTCATTAGGGGCTGCGCTCTTCAATTAATATTTAATCAAGAACAGCCAATGACACCAATAAATGGGTCCGTTATAGACATTAATTACGAAACGAAACCAATCAGCAAGTTTACAGAATATGATTCCTCGTGTTTTTTTCTTCATTTCATAAGGTCATAAGTCGGCTGAGATATGTTATTCCAAGTAAAATAAAGCTACTCCTCTATAATTTCCTTTTCTACTCCTATTTAAACTACTGCCACTTAGTGTGGGGTACAGTCACGGATAGCTGTCTTCAACGTATCTATATTCTATAGAAAAAGTTCCTTCGTCTTATTTACAATGTCCCCGGGGACTCTCCAAGCACAGATCTCTTTTTAGAAAGTGGTGTGGTAAACATTCACAACTTGTATAAATATCGCCTAACTATCCGGTTTGAACTTGAAACACGTAGGAATGTAAACTACATATGTAACCTTGCTGAATTATATGCCCGAGAAGCCAGTTACACGACAAGGTATGCGGAGAGTTGGTCAGTGCCGACTCCTCGAATAAATTCAGGTAGAGAACGCCTGCAATTCGCTCTTTCTTCCCTGTTAAATACAAACGCATATAATAATTTTGACCTATTTAGTTCTTCAAAAAAACCTTTGCGTGCTATGTCCGTTGACATGTAGATTATGTTTATTGTTTTTCTTTGCTATCGAATTGTGTTTGTCGAGTGTGAATGTCGATTCAATATTGTATAATGCTGTTTCACTTTATTTTGTAGTTTCATTATTGTATACCTGTTAATACGTTAACCAATTGCCTTTGTTTTATAAGCCTTGCTGTCAAGCCGCTGCCAAGCGGAAGGGGGCTGCTGCTTTGACAAGCTGTATCTTACAGCTTTTTCTGCGCCTCCGCTGTCTGTACCTTTTCAAGGCAGGAATAAATTTCATTTGATTTGATTTTTCATAACAAACCCTTCCCGGTCATATGAAGTATGAATTGCACACGGGAACGAAGACAAGACGAGAGCGAGACCAGCACGAAAACCAGCGCTTTGAAATTCAGCCCACACAACTCCAGGAGTGCACGTAATCACAGCGCCCAAGCAGAGAGCTTCAAAGGGCCGTCATCTCGACGAACCAAACCGGTTGAAACCTACTGCAAAGTTGATAATGTCACGTTGACAACACATTTACGACAGGAATTTATACCCCTGTTCCAAGCGGCTCCGCAGTGAATCCGCAGCGGATTCATTCATCATTAACGGCACCCCAAGTTTTATATGCTGTGAACGCGGCCGCAATCTCTACGCGCTGGGGGAAGATTTCGCAAGTTCTGTTTGATAGGTAACGTCGCAGAAGCATGCCGGGTCACGTCGACGCATTCGGGATGGCGAGCTATATAAGACGCGGCGTCTAGGAAGTTGCGAAATCTTCTCTGCCTCCTGTAGAGCCACACTGGCTTTTGAAATTGAAACCAGCTCATAACCTCTTCAGGTGAAGGGCGACTACAGCTTGAACCCGAACCTTTTCGCAAGTCGTGTACATACGCATACTTTGGTATGCTTACGAAACGTTCTGTCGTTTTAGAGCGCGCTCCCCACGCCTTAACACTATTCCTTTTTTGCCCTTCATCTATACTATCATTTTTTTTTTCTTCAAGCTCGCCTGTGACATGCGGGGGATACGACCGTGCGGGCCCTCTCACGGCAACTTCCATTCGGCTTGAACTCCTTTTTGATGGTCTGTCCTGCCTGTGTTTTATATTTTATCGCTTTTTATCTTTTCTTCCTTTTCTTTTCTCCCTCCGTCCCCAAAACTGCTTCCCACGAAGCGCGTTTCCCCAGCCACACCCCGAAAGGGCTTCAGCGGAGACCCCGAAGCGGTCAGTCCTCGGGTGTGGCACAGGATGGCTTCGAACGACAGAGTCAAACAGGGGAATAAAAGAAGCAAGTATAAGAGAATGAAAGTATGGAGTGAGCAGCACAAATATAGCCGCAGAGTGCGTCACTGAGGGAGAGGTGAGGAACTCTGAAGGGCACCCAAGCGGGAAAAACAGCTCGACCATTGATTGAGGAAATGAGAGAAAGCGGAAAAAATGGGTATAAAAACAGCTGCTCATAGCCTCGTTGTGGCCATCTGACGGGGTGAACCATACGCAGCGTATAGAGTTATGTAAGGAAAAGAATAAACAAACAAGCGAGTCCAGAAGTAAAAGAATGGGGAGGAAAAGGGGAAAAAGCAAGGCCGCGGCGCAACTCCGGAGAGGTTGCTCGCTGCCAGCAGTTTGGTGCACTGCTGCTAATGCACTGCATCGTCATGAAGTGCAAGTGCGAACTGGGCTTATGACGACACCATTCTCGGTGATCACTGACGACACCATGGTGAAACCTAAATCGGTGTCGTCACACCATCCGCATCGCTGGGAGATTCGCTCATTTCTGTACAGCGTGAATTGCGTTAGATTAGAGCAGTAAGGCTGGATGTCGAGGCTATTTTAATTCCACCATTTATGTTTATCAACTCCGGTTTTCATTAAGACCATGTCCCGAGAATAGTTTTATAAAGCTATCCGAGGACACGCTCTCAGGGTCTTCTGGATTCTCCTATTGACTGTTCCCTGACAGCTTCTAACGCAAAGCGGATATTTACTTAACTGTCAAACGTGAAGCAGCAACCTGCCAATGAGCCTTTTAGCATAGGATTTAGGTCCTATAGGACCTGCGGCACTCTACATACGCAGGGTGACGCAAGTGAAACTATTTAGTAGCGATCGAACAGATCGATGTCCTCCAGTGAAAGACAGGATGACGTGAAGTAACAGTCGTGAAGAGTTTAGCACGCTCGACATTCATCTACAACTTTGCAGACATCTGACTGGGACCTGCATCAATGCGCTCAGCTGTTCCAGCGGAAAGCAAAGGCATCGCCTGCCGCTGAAGCAAAAGTGCGCTTGAAATGCGGCATGGAAACCGGAGCGCACAAATATTTAATGGCTGTGCAGTAGTTTGTTTTTTTTATGCCTTTTTGTTTCCCCGCTGTACAGGGACACACGTAACGGGCTGGAAGGCAACTCGGGCACGCCCAGCAAAACACGAGTACACCACACAGTCGTCCTCCTTCAAAGCTGCGCGAATGCAATGAAAAAAAAAAAACTGCAGCCGGTTTCGCTTACTTGGCCAAATGCGAAGTATGCGTGCTGGCGCGTCGCGTTTCATTTCGCTTTTGGTTCGAGGCTAGGGTTTCAAGGTCAGGCTTCGGGCAAATATGGGCGAAATCGGTGATTGGAGACTTGACTGGTAGCACACTATAAAATTTCTGACCGCTTAACGCACCTTAATAGGGCACTGCAATAGCGGTCTGTTCTGGATCCAGTGCGCACGGAGACGACCACATGAAATGCACAGCGCGAGAAGGTCGCACTTAAACACTAGGGCTGATTGGTTGAGTGCTCTCGTGCAGTGGCCAGCGAAGCTGACCTCTTGCCTCCGATGCGTCGTCGAAACCCAGGCGCGGCGCAATCGCGGCCATATTTATTTTATTTGTGCAGATCTATAGCTGGTTTCAGGCACTCTGGCAACGGTTTCTTCTTGTAAGCATTATTGCTAGTGCACTAGAAAAATAAAGATGCAAAATAGATGTGTGACCTGTTCACTAGCTCCTAAAAAAATACCTGTCAGTGATTCAATTTCGTTCTCAGTGAGGCAAAATTAACCATTCCGAAGCAACCAAGCGTAGCAAGCGATGGCCGGCAGTGAAAGGAAACGTCAGATTGGGCCTCTAAGAGCATGTGACGAACGTTTGAGGGTGCGGTAGGCTGTGCTACCGGGATATTACACTTTAGAAAGTTTTAGTTTCACGTACGTAGAGGGTTCACGTACGCAAACGTGAGAAGTTTACGTAGCCTGCACGCAGGTAGTTTGAAACCCTTATAGTTACACGTACGCGAAGCACGCCGCGCGTTACGCCTAGCGCCATCTACACAAGAAACACAGACACTGGTTGTAGCCTAAATCATCCAAGACAAGTCTTTAAGCCAAGCCATTCATAGCGAGACCGTTGCTATGACGACGACCAACGCTACTTCGTCAGGCTTAACAGCTGAAAAATCGCCCTTCTGTCTGAAAAACAAAAGCTATTTGTCGCTTGAAACCTTATGCGAGGGTAAGAATGGGCAAATCGAAGGCGGATACAAAAGTTTAGAACACGATATCGCGTCGAGGGATTAGCGACGAAGCTGTTATCGCTGTGAAGCGGCGGGCAGGGCGCCGCCATGTTTGTCAACGCTACGTACGCAAGCAACGCAAAGACCGCGACGCAAAAATTCGAATCTCACGTACGCACGTGAGACTCGCGCATACCCTTTGCGTTCTGCGCATGCGCACTGGTCACCCGTAAGAGCTCTACGTACGTGAAGCCTCTACGTACGTGAAACTAAAACTCTCTATTAACTCAAGAACCGAGTAGTGTTGGGTGCTAAACCCAGCGTTATCCGCGGTAATAATAGCAATAATTGATTTTTGGGGAAAGGAAATGGCGCAGTATCTGTCTTGTATATCGTTGGACACATGAACCGCGCCCTAAGGAAAGGGAGAAAGGAGGAAGTGAAAGAAGAAAGGAAGAAGAGGTGCCGTAGTGGAGGGCTCCGGAATAATTTCGACCACCTGGGGATCTTTAACGTGCACTGACATCGCACAGCACACGGGCGCCTTAGTGTTTTTCCTCCATAAAAACGCAGCCGCCGCGGTCGGGTTCGAACCCGGGAACTCCGGATGAGCAGACGAGCGCCCTAACCACGGAGCCACCGCGGCGGGTATTATCTGCGGTGAAACTTTCAGATTCGACATCGGCCTTATTACATAGTTTGTGTGAGCGAACCCGTAGACAGTGGAGAGGTTGAGGGAGAAAAAGGCTCGGTCGGGAAAGAGCTGCGTACGGTCGGACAGCTATGCCGCGATGGAGGAAAAGACACCGCAGAAGGAATAAGAAGATACAGGTGACGGCCCGCTAATCGCCTTACTTCTTCTCTCCTTTATTTGACTTTCTATTTCAACTTTTTCTGGGAGGCTGAGACGGGCCCAGCCAAATCATCTCTTTTCCTTTCTATTTTTTCTCGTTTTTCTTTCCTTCTCTTTTTCTTCCTTCCTCTCTTTCTTCTTGCTTTCTTTCTCTCTACTATTCTTCCTTCCTTTCTTTATCTCCATTCTTCCCTTCTTTCCTTCTTTCTTTCTTCATTTCTTTCTTTATTTATTTTTCTCTCCCCGTCTTTTTTCTTTCCTTCTCTTTTTCTTCCGACCGCGGCGGCTGCGTTTTTATGGAGGAAAAACGCTAAGGCGCCCGTGTGCTGTGCGATGTCAGTGCACGTTAAAGATCCCCAGGTGGTCGAAATTATTCCGGAGCCCTCCACTACGGCACCTCTCTCTTCCTTTCTTCTTTCACTCCCTCCTTTACCCTTCCCTTACGGCGCGGTTCAGGTGTCCAACGATATATGAGACAAATACTGCGCCATTTCCTTTCCCCAAAAACCAATTATTATTATTATTATTATTATTATTATTATTATTATTATTATTATTATTATTATTATTATTATTATTATTATTATTATTATTATTATTATTTTTCTTCCTTTCTTTCTCTCGTTTTGCTTCCTTAATCTCTTCTTTTCTTCATTCCTTCATCTCTTCCTTCCTTTTTCGTTCTTTCTTTCATTCTCTTTCTTGTGTTTTCTCTTATTTCCTTCTCTGTTTTGTCTTTCTTTCTTCCTTCCTTCCTTTTTTCCTTCCTCAACCTTTTCTTTATTTCTCTCTGTCTGTCTGCCATTATTTCTTCGTTTCTTGCTTCCTTTTCTTGTCTTTCTTCACTGCTTTCTTCATTCATTATTTTCCCCCATCATTCCTTACTTCCTCTCTCCCTTCCTGTTTTCTTTCCCTTTAAGCATTTTTTTCTTTTTTTCCCCCCGTGTGGACGCCGGTGTGGCAGGGTGTGGCCCCCGTGCTCGTGTGCCGGTGACCCAGAGCAGCATCGTCCGCGGCGACCACTACCAGCGGGTGGGCGACGCGTAACGACTCCCTGGGGACCCCGGTGAGCACGAACTCCAAAAGTCGAGCTTGAGCTCAAAGCGCTGCTGCTGCTAGCTCGTCGCATGCGCCTGAAGTGGGATGGCCTCAGAGGGCGTTGTACGCATATACACCCGCAGAGTAATACGCCACAGCCCCAGAACACAATCGCTGCTGAAACGAACATTTGCCCCAGCACTAGCTGCCATTTTTTTTAGTGGATTTTTTTTTGTTTATACTTTGCGCGCATTGGTACCCGTGCGCTATAATTGCAAGCGGGAGCGCCAGTTTCGCCAACGAAAGTGCACTGCCCGCACTTTCCAGCGCGCACGTCTAGTTCAGATAGGCGAAGAGACGGTTTGCGGAATGTTGTCGCCAGGAGGAATTCGCGGAAGAATGTAAAAGAAGTCCGGACATTAACGGCGTGAGAGAGGCGTTACTTGGCCAGCACTGCAAGTACACGATGGCGCGCTTCAAATGCTTCGGAGAGCGAATGCGCAAACCGGGAGAACATTTCTGTGGGTTGGAGGAGCTGGAATTTCTAGACATCTTCGCGAAATGGTTTGCGTACGGATCCACACAGCGGCTGGCTAGGGGAACCCTGGTATGACGACTTGGGGCATATGTCTATTATAGGCTTATTAAATTCGAAGTTATATAAGCGGCTGTGTCCACGAATTCACTTCCTGGAACAGCGCTAAATAATTATGTCACGCCACTAGTCCCTAGCTCTCAGTACACAAGAATAGCCTCGCTGGGCTTTTGCCGTTCTCACATTAACGTATTGTAGATCGCTGCTTCGGCTGTGCATCACCAGCCCGGTTATAATTGCGTACACCGCAGGGTAAAAGCCTGTATCATAGATCTCCTGTTAGCCATCCGCCAACCTGACTTCGTCAACGCCCACAGTCTTTGTCTTCTTTTGGAATTTGATCTCTTACTCCAAAGAACCATCAGTAATCTTTCCTTTCACATTACATTCCTCTCTTCTTGATTTCAACTTAGATTCATCAACTTGTGTTTACTGACATTCTCTGACCTGTTCCTCTATCCCAACGCCAACCCGCTGGTCATGAGTGACTTTTACTCTGGTCTGCGGTCAGTCTAAGAAAGCAGGTGACTCAGAAAGTGCCACGCTTCGTAATGTGACCCGGGGCGAGCTGGCCTGTGTTTGCAGCCACTTACATCAAAGAGGTGGGCGAACCCACCCTAGATAAAAAGCCAGAAACCTCCCACCGTCTCCTGCCTTTAGTATCCAGCCAGCTTCGCTGCCATATGTCGGCACCGTTCAGATCGTTAGCGTCGCTTGTTAAATCGAGCGCGCGGGGTGTGGGCGGTGCGAAGCGGCCGCTGCTGCTGCCGTGATAGGTCAAAGATGCGCCTTAAAAGCGGGCAGATAGAAAGAGGGCACCATAAACATCGCCGCAACTGAAGCGCGCGCTGTTGTACCGCGCATGGCACGACGCGTAGAGACACCGTAAAAACGTGTCTCCGCACTATGGGTGGGATTCTCCTTTATGCCACGCGCCGTACCTCCAAGCACGCATACGCCCTGGGCGAAGCACGCCTTGCGGCGGCTAAGCCATTTTGCAACTAGGCTCGTTCCGTTATGGTGACAGCGGGGTTTCGTTATGACTTGGAATGCCGCCGGCGTTAGAATGCCTGTTCTCACGTTCCCAAGGGCGTAGTAAATGGGGGCAGAGGTTGCAGAGACACCGCCCACAGTATGTATAAGCAGTCCACGCATGGCTACGCATTTTAACACCGTTCCCGGCGGGTCTGCTTCTCGCTGCTGGGGGCGTAGGTGAGTATTATGTTCCTACAGAACCAAGAAGTGTTAGTTTGATTCGTGTGGAGTTTTGGTTTGAAGAAACAATAACTTTTTGTTGCAGAAACTAAGAACAAACTGCGGCATTAAATGCCTATATTTGTCGCTTCTCCATGTTCGTTGTTCGCGTCTCCATTGCTGCTGCTAACATTTAACTTTTATTTATTTATTTATTTATTTATTTATTTATTTATTTATTTATTTATTTATTTATTTATTTATTTATTTATTTATTTATTTAGCAAATACTGAAGGCCCTAAATGGGCCCTAGCAGCAGGGGTAAAAAAGCATGCAGTACTATGGATACGAATTCATCGCATGAACCGCACGAAACTTAAGTAGCAAGAAAATTACAATGAGATATGTGGAACACCGAGAAGAAAATACACACAAATACGAAACAGGACTATGAAAAAGAGGCCAACAATTTGTCAATAGTATCAATAGACATATTCAGATGAGAAGGCAGCTTGCTCCATTCCACAAAAGCACGTGGGTAAAAATTATAATCAAAGGCATTAGTTTTTGCTTGATATGAAGTTAAAGATTGTGCATGATGTCCTGGTGGACGAGTTCTAAGGGGCGCACGGTTAGGTTCTGGACACGTAGCAAGTTTGTTATTTTTAAGCAAAAACAGAAATTTTAGTCTCTGGATTTCCCTTTGTGTTTGCAGTTGTGGGATGGAATTTTCTTTTCTTAAAATAGAGGGAAAGCCAGATGTGCGATACTTTGAGTTTAGCGTTCCAAAGCACCACGGGGGCTATGAAAGACGCCGTGGTGGAGGGCACCGGAACTTGATGTGCTTTATCGTGCACTGACGCCGCACAGCACACGGGGGATTTGCGTTTCGCTGCCATCGAAACGCGGCTGCCGCGGCCGGGATTGGATTCCACGACCTTGGGTTCATCAGCCTAAAGTCATAGTTACTGATCTGCAGCGGCGGGGTCTGCTGAAATGAATTCGTTCAAAACTGATCGACTGTAGTTCCCATTTTAGATTGTGTATTAAACTACAACCTCAAGCGTAGCATTACATTATTCTGAGATTAATGTTTTGAGAATTAAATTTCTCACGCTTCGCGAGTAGAACTCAAAGTGATGGCATGATATCTCATCAGAAAAGATACAATGCTTCGCACATGACTGATAATCTACAAAGTTTAATTTCGCAGCCTAGAACTCCATTCGATCCCTGCAGTATTCGGGCGAGCTTACTGAATAGCTTTCTAATGCGGATTCTACCCACGACAATGGCTCAGCGGCTTAGGAGTGCGGCTGCTGTTGCCAAGGTCACGGGTTCGATCGAAGCCGCAGCGTGTGCTATGTTCGCGCCCATTGAAGAAGCCTGGGTGGCATAAATTAATCTGAAGCCCTCCACTGCGGCGCACCTCCTAGCCAACGTGTCGCCGCTTCGGGGCTTTACACCTCACAATATAGAACTTCGCTTTTTCTCTTTTTGTTTTTAAGTCGTGTCTGGTGTAATTCCTAATGACTGCTCTTTTACTTGACCCACCTGCATACTTCAGCTATGTGAGTGTAACCCCGTGGTGTCATGAAACTTTTCCTATCAGACATCCAACTGCCAGTCGAAGTGAAACGTTTATTACACAAAGAGAACTAACCATTAGGTTTTGTTCTTATTTACCCGCTAAAAAATGTTTCGAGCTCCTATGAATGAATCAGTTAAATATCTGAAGACTAAAAAATTTCTCAGTTTTGATATGTTTCATCCCTTATGTGAAAGAAAACGATAATACTGCGACTAAAGAAGAGTCAACCAACCAACCACCCATGAAGAAAAAGCGTCAAACGCGCGCTTACATCCTGCCACACTTGCATCCTGAGAGCGATCGCGAAATACTAGAGAAGCCTCAAGGCAGAGCATTCAATTTCAAAACGTAGGTGATTGTCCTCCTTCCGAACCGAAAAACTGAATTGTCTCCGGAACAGTTTTTCCGACAACCGCGAAGCAAAAAACAAAAATAAGGAAATCTTAAGGCGCCTCGAAGGACATTCAGGGTTGGGGAGCCTCGAAACGCCACAGCCTGTATTTGCCACGCTCCCTGGATGAGAGAAACGTTCTTTGAAAGCGACGACGACGACGTCGCATGCGGCGTTATTTATCGGCGCACTTTCCAATTTTCTGGATCGTTAGCGGGTCTCCGCATCACCCGTCACCAGGGCCCAACACTCGAAACATTTCACGGAGGGATAGAAGTAGAAGAAATAGAGAGGCATGGTAACGCGAAAAAGAAAAAACAACAACTAATCTGGTTATAAACCTAATGAAAAGCAGGAGAGTAGAGAAGAAACGCGGCTCCTAACGGCTCTCCAGATCAGCGCTTAACCCACAGCGGACAGGGATATATTCATGAGCGCCCTGCATTCTCAAGCAGCGTCTTGGTTTCCCCACTGAATGGTTCGCTGAACCCACGGCTCATCTTTAATAAGACGTGCCAGGTGATGCTATATAAGTAGAGACGCCGTTGGGCTTAAGTTCGATAATTCCGGATGCGGTCATCATCGTGGTTCTGTGAGGACATTAATTCTTTCAGGAGTCATTAATTACCTGGATTGAAAGCAAATATTTTTCAGCTTAAATACCATATCCAGGCCTCGTGAAAGCAAATCCGCAAGCTTTCCTATGAAATACGCAAGTGGTTAGTTTTTTTTTTACGCCCATGTACAAACTTTCTTACAAATTATTCAGATAGTTAGAAAGTGTAATATTAAAAAACCAGGATTTACGAACTTCGCACGCTAGGGATCGTGGAATCATTTTGTGATTCTAAGACACACATGACGCAGGAATTGGAGAAAAAAAACTTCTCTCCGCTTAAAATTGTGGAACTTGAGGTAGAAACGTCGATGCTTTGGGCACTGTGTTCCGCTGGGTTGGTTAGCTATAGAGCATCTTATTTGCAAGGTAAAGGACACTAAATTGTACTGAAGCAAAGACTTAAGTGGGTAGCTAAAAACTCTCCGAGGAAAAGCTTCGAGTTCGCAAAGTCCACAATCGCGCACGAAGGGCCTTAAGGGGTAAAAAGTTCTCCGAAGTTGGGTCATTGTTCTTCGCTGCTTCATAGGTGCGGCCCGTATACGAGCTGTAAACTTCGGCTGCGGCGAGGCGTCAGGTCGTAGATGCGCTTACAAAGGTCGACAAGCGCTATACACTGCGACTGCTTCAGTTTACTTTCTTCGTTGAACGTAAAAGCGCAAAAAACAAGGGCACAGAATAAGACAGACAACACGAGCGCTTTCTTTCTTCATCTATATTTAGTTGTCTTGCATAGTTGGTTATCTTTGTATCGCTCAAAATAACGTAACACGATGTGAACATAAAAGGCCCCATTTCAAAACTCGCGCTTGAATTCCAGAGTCCCACATGTACAAAGCACATGTATACCACGTGTTTCAGTGAACACACACAAATTTCTGAAGACGGGGAGTTAGAAATTCTTTTTTGGAACACACTGTCAGCGTCTCCGGACGTCAGTTCATGTATAAGTGATTGTCAATGGTTTGGTTATTAACAGATAATCACTAAAAACATTTAAAATAAGACGGCCTGGTTATTGGCGTCAAAGGGGATTTCGAAGCCATGGACAAGTTGATGCCGTAATAGATTATGGAGAGAAGAAAAAGTAATTCCCTAAAGTACAGCAAAGCGAAGAAATGTGACGCTGTTTTTTTTTTTTCCGGAACACAAAAGAAACTGAGTGCCTGAACGAGCCCGAGTCTCGGCGCAAATGCAATGTCCACTGATCACGTGTTCAAGTGCCCACGGCGCCCAATTGGGACGGCGTGCACTGCTGCAACACGTCATACGCATTGTTCTGGCAAACCTTCTGGCTCAAGGAAAAGAATGGAATAGCCACCAGCGAATGCGTGGTAGTTGTGTCTTCAAAAGCGACAAAGCGAAAGAAAGTACGCGTCATGTACATTGGAGTAGGCAGCTCGAATCAGACGCTGTAGTCATTTCAGCGCGTTTTCAGTAAACATTGCATTTCCGTGTGTGTGTGAGTGTGTGTTGTGTTTTATGACCCATAGGCAATTAAAGCCATTATGCACCAAACACAAGTTATAGGGAAATTGTTTTGTGCAGAGTTTTACAGAAAAAATAAAATGATGGGTGGTGTAGCCTCCAACATTTCTTTGTATTACTTCGTGGTAACACAGGGGAAAAAATTTAGAAATGGCTAGTAGTAAAAGCTTCTAAGTAGCCTCCACAGCCGTCCTTGGCTAGGCAAGAGTGTTGGGCATCCAGAACATTGCAATTGCGGCCAGCTTCCTTAGCTCATCAAGCACACAGTTTCGCTCTTGTGCGAAAAAAAAGAAAGAATAGGCCAAGTTATTTCGCACTGCAGAGCTTTAGAAAACGACATTTTTTTTATTCAAAAGTTTATGTAGAGTCATCTTGCCTGCGGCTTCGAACTCCCCATTGGCACTAATGGTCACTCTTCAGCAGTTAAAAGATAATCAGTGAATTTTCGCTATGTATCTAATTTGGATGCTTTTATATTAACTAATTCAGGTCCGCGGTGCCTGAGAGAATGTTCCTGAAAAGATTTTCTTTCTATTTAGAACTCTATATTCTTTGAAATTTTCAAAAATTCGCTGAAACGCTCGGTAATATTGCCTAGATAGAAAAATTGGTTTGGACCTTGTATATGTGATTTATTGGTGGGACATACACCGTCCAATTGCCTAAATAAGTGAACAGAAACGCCTGAATGGCCATAACTGATTGACTGACTGGCCAGCCGATTGAACGATTAAAGAAACGGTTGGTTCATTGGACAATTGTCAATTAATGGTCAGTGAAGAATGCTTCACTCAATTCAGGAATTTCTTGATTTAATGTTTGTTTCGATACTTCAGTGAATCAGTTCATAACTGAGAAATTAATCTGTCGATTTAGTGAGTTGTTGATTATCGATCGATCGATTGATCATGATGAATGAAAGAATGTTTCATAACTGAACGTAAATTCCGGAGCTGCGCCAGCAAGCACGAAGCATGCACTAACGACCACAGTTTTCTATCGTTCCAGAAATACGGCGCAGTGGCCCCTCGTCTTCACACGAAGGAGTGCAGTTGCTTCTCAAAGTTTCGCCGAACAGACAAACACAACAAAAGAGAAAGGAAAAAGGACACCAAAGAAGTCACGCAGCAAATAGACGCGGCAGTCTGTGTGCGTGTTTTTTTTTTTTTTGCTATTGCGACAATGTGCCTGCTCATTTTCTCTTGGCGGTTCCAGAAGCTATTTGCGCAACACTGCCTTGACTTACCCGACGTCTCCAACTTTCTCTTTATTCGTTTTCTTCTTAGCAAGGCATAAGCACTGCCACGTTCTCCTTCTCTCGCACTAACTCAGCCTACAAATAAAGAACTATAAAAAGCCTGAGCCCTGGATAAATGACGATCCTCACGAATACGTAAGGAAGCAAACCAGTGAACAAAGAAGTCCCACAACTCCGGAAACGCCCAGACGCTAAGCCGCGAAGTCGATAACAAAACCCAGGAAACCAACTCGTAGGCCTATATATACAAGGCTCAAGAAAAGCGAAACAAAGAATGGCTACAGGGGGTTCGCAAGCGTTTCTTTTTTTTTTTTTCCTTTTGCCTTTGAAACATACGGGCTGCTGAGAACGCTCCCGGCGTTACTCGCCTTAATGAAGCCGCTGCTGCCGCCGCCCTGACACAAAGCCACTAGAGCGAGGAGTTTCAAGGAGGAGGCCCTCTTCCCAGCCTGATTACTTACAGCCCCGGGGCGGCACGGGCTGGGCTGTTTTGGAGGTGTGGTGCTTTCGGTGCCGGAAAATGCGCGCCCCGGCCTCTTCCTGCCTTCTCAGCGCCTTTGCACCCCCCCTCTCTCTCTCTTCTCCTGTGCTGAGGCTCCAAATTAAACGCGCGGTAGGCCAATCTAGCTGTTATGCCGAGTCAGGAACGCGTTGTCGCATTACAGCTGGGTGACAAAACGCGCCACTGCGCAACTGTGCCGTCGGCTGCAAGCAGGGGTGTCGTTGGTCGTGTAGTGAGCAAGATTCGAGGGAATCCGGCATAAAAAAATATAAAGAAGGCTATTTCAATTTTCACGTCTCAGGCTTTATTGGATTTAGTAAGGCTTGTTTTCCTCTCACTTTTGTAAGAGAAAACATTCGCAGGAGCAACTAATTCCATTGTGCGTCCGCAGTACGCATTAGCAGCTGTTGATGTCCTTTCCAAAAGTGACGTCACATCCGGTCTTGTGACGTAACTTCCCTCTAGCCAACGGGAATACCCCGGTCTGGTGACGTAGCTCCCCTCAGACCAATGAGCAAATGGGAACGCTCCGCTTCGGGGACGTCACTTCCGTACAACGAATCAACGAATTTACCTTCCGGCGACACATGCTCTTCCCTCTGAGGTTTCAGTGCTATCTAAAATAAAAGTGAAAGAGAAGTACCAGTTGCCACGAATGTGGAGAGCGCTGCTCTGAAAATAACTCACATGAAAAAGCAAAATGTCGCCGGCTTTGGTAAAAATAACAGGAAAAAGAAAGCGAGATACTCAACCTCAGCGAACGCGACCCCGAAGGGACGTTAAAACCAGCTCAGGAAGTACGCGCCGACATTCTGAAGTGTAAAATATCAACCGAAAGGTATACATTGAATACTCATATTCGATGAAAACGCCCGGTCTCTTTGCATTTCGAATACCTGGAATGACGTGAAAATTCGCCACGAATGGAGCATCCCGGCGCGCACTTATTAGCGCTTGTTTTCTTCGCGGGCAAGGCTAGGCAATCTCTAGTCACACCGTCTTAGGGGCTTCGTCCGGTGTGCTCTAAAGGATGGCAATTTTTGCATGCATTTATTACAGGACGCCATATTATAACAAGAGAACGTGCAATATTGTTACGTGCCAGCAGTTCATCGGCGGAGCGTCGAACCGATGGAGTGCAGCGGAGCTCAGCTGGACAACGCTACTCCAGCTGAAACGGCAGGTCCCGAACGTAGTTTTCCTCCTCTCCAGCCGCCCGCCTAACTTCACCTCCAGGGCAGGTACAGTATTTTCTGTCCTTTCTTTTCTTAGTCTTGGTAAGGATTTTCCATTAGCGGGGGTATAATTATTGGCCTATGACCTGGACTATAGTTCTTCTCCATTGCTTGGGAACCATTAAGGAAAGAAATCGTGGTGTTCTCACGGAAGAAGGCTGTGCTGACACTTCTGATCTCGCTTAACTACTGAGCCAAGCGAATGCATTCAGAACTTCACATATGTATATTCTTAAACAAAGTTACCTAGCCGAGGATTAAAATAAAAAGAACGCTGTTCGGAAAGACGTATCTGCACTCCATCGTTAGATATTCATTATTACATTCGAAGCCAGTTTTCTGTATTTTACTCTGCTCCTAAAAGAATTAAATATTCCCGCATCCGCAATCGATACGAAAAGCCCTTTTTTTTACTGGCATTTGTGAAAAGCGCGCCACTTCTTCAGCTTAATTATGTTTGAAAATTCTTCAACTATGTGTCGCCGCAGTGGCGCAGTAGTTATGGTGCTCGGCTGCTGACCCGAAAGACGCGCGTTAGATCCAGGCCACGGCGGTCGAATTTCTATGGAGGCGAAATTCTAAAGGCTCGTGTACTGTGCGATGTCAGTGCACGCTAAAGAACCCCAGGTGGTTGGAATTTCCGGAGTCCTTCACTACGGCGTCCCTTATATCCCGAGTTGCTTTGGGACGTTAAACAGCCATAAACCAAAACCAATCTTCAACTATGCGCTTACGTAGCCACTTTTTCAAGCAGTGCGGAGCGAAAAAAAATTGACTGCGGAGTTTTTCGAGTCAGTTCCTTTGTTTAAATTGGCTTCTTGCACAAGGAAGACAAGTCACTGCAAGGTTTCGTGAAATTAGCTGCGAGGTTTTTTTGCAGCCTTGAACGAAATAAATCTCGCGGATCTGCTTAACTAAATATGCGTCCTAAGCGGTGTCTCTGAATGTGTAAATACCCGTAGCATAGTACATGGGCAAAAGTCATACAGAGATAACTGCTGTGCCCGTGGCAGGAAACAATTTGCCTTCGCTCAGGACAGCGCTCTGACTTGGGAAATGATGAAATACATTTTAATATACACAACACACCGAACTGTCGTTCAAGTCTAGCGAGGATACGTCTAGGAATTGTCGACCAGCATTACAAAAATGAATGCAGGAAGTGTCAAGGCATTGCAATAAGCATTGTTCTGCTGATTCTTTTTAGAGTTCTGCCCTATCTCATGGCTATGGCGAAGGTCTCTATTGTAGCACTGGTCCTTTCGAGCTTACGTGAAAGTTAGTTTTAAGAACAAATAAAACACACGCAGAAGTAGTGTACAGTATAACAGTAAAGGGATAACAAACGGCGAAGCTGCAAGTCTGGCAACATATAGGCTAAAATACCGACAGTTCTTTCATATATATTGAAACTAATGGAAGGACTCCAATGTTCTGGAGAAAAGAAACAGATTATTTAGACTGCTATGTAGACGGCTATAGACGGTTACTTGGAGGCTCATCCCCGAGTAATAATTTCATCAGAATCAGGGTGAATTGCAGCTAAATCTGTCTCAAATAACGACGTCGTTATGGCTTATGAGAACGGCACCAAATAAGAATACCTAAAACTGAAAGCGCATTTCCCCATTCGTCTCAGATTGGCGCGGACATAGTTCTGACAATAAAGGCATGCGCGTGGCACCCATTTCCAGTCCTTAGACCAGCGAGTATTATCAAATAAAAACGGTATCTGTAGTTCAGATTCCTTCAACCGCTTAAATAATGCTTTTGAGTAGTGTAGTTTTTTTTTCTTGGTCAGTCATCAAAGCGGACGCGAGCAATCCATTTACTATTACCGGAAAAGGCCATTTCTTACGAGGCCAAACACGAAACGCAACCAGAATAGCACCAGCAGCTCTCCCGCTCGCTAACCTAATACAGACCGTCGGTCTGTCTGCGCTGAAATCAGGTTACGTTTGGGAAGCCTCTCTCGGTGGGTGGGCTGACGCGGGGAAGACCCTCCCTCATGTCAGGCGGAAGTCGTCAGTAAACAATCTAGGATGGCTTATTGTGGACACTGCAGCGCAAAGGGCACCCATTTATATATGACATGTCCAGTGGTAGCCAGCGATCGATATTTCGTCTCATGTGTCGCCCGATATGGTGTCACGCGGACTTTCCTACGAGTCATCTGCTGGCTTCCAGAGTTAAGGAGCCTTTGTTTGTGTTGTTGAAGAGAACTTTTGTGTGTTTTAGGGGGGACGCAAGATTTTTTATCTTGATTTTTTTTTTCTTGTGTAATGCTCTGCGGTGTCTGGCGGATGAGGAGAGACGATATCGCTAGTGCGGTTTAGGTCATTCATTACAGCACTGTGTTGGCCGGAAGTTCTGGTTTCCGTGGGATCTCTCCTAGAAATAGACCCCACACAACCGCTGTAAGTCACGTGCACTCGCATCACAGTGACGCAGTTGCGCATCTCTTCTCACATGCGAATCAAAGAACCGTCAAAAGTGAAGTGCGTATACGCTGAAGATAACGAGCGAATGCATCACATTTCCGCGAGCGCACCGGATTGCGGTGGTTATGCTGGCGGCTTTTCCACGTCCAGGACGCGGAATGCGAAACTGAATCTTCAGATAAAGAAGAAACAAATGTTTTAAGAAAAATATTTTTGTTCGTTTACGAGTTGCAACGTGTTCTTTTACAAAGCGTCATCTTTTTGTCTATTAGAAAATTTCAATTATAACAAGAGGTAAGAAGTAGTTGACTTCGGCGACAAAGGCCACGGTCTTCTTAAATCAGATATCTATAATAAAAAAAATCACGCAATATTGTGCGACAGCAGGTATTTGCAGGTTGAGGCCAATGCCGCGCATCTTAAATCGCGATTGAAAGCGCGTGAAAACGACGACGTGCAATGCAGAGTGCGAGAGAGTGTTGCAGGTGTGACTGGCTGCGGCGATAGCATAGGACCATCGTCCAGTGGCCCGTGAACCTGATCTGTTCGCGTCGCCTCGGGTTCTATACCCAGTCGCGGCAATATTTACTTTATTGCTCCAGGTTGGTCGAGCTTATTCTCCTTCAAAGTTTCGCTTATTTCCCGCCATTTCACGCATCACGCGACTAACCTCAACTAAGAGCGCGACTAACACAGCTGCATTTTACAGGTTAGGAGGCCAGTAGTGGTTTCGCACGGCAAAAAAAAATGTTAAGCACACTGGGGCACCTCGCGTTCAGCTGTGTCATTCCTAAGGTAGCGCGAATCATTGATTCTATTCTCGGTGCGTGACCAGAGACAAAGTTCATACTCCCACGCGAAATGGACTCCAGCAAGGAAGAGATTGGAGCAACCACAGAGAAGTCTGCAGTCCTAAATTTCCACGCAGGCGCCCGAAGCCGCGTAGTTCTGTTGAAAATTGACCGTGTATTTCTATCGTAGCTACCATCATTTCTGGACTGACGAGAACACCAATTTGTTCATCTAGCAAGGGTCAATCTATCACGGATAACAAAACAGCTTTACAGCTTTCACTCAGTCGCTCGATGTGACCCATACACAGAGCACCGGGAAGACTACAATGGACAGAGGTCATTCTTGAAGTCCACGCATAAATATCGAGCGGTCCAACTGCAGCCGTGTACGCTCCGGCCACTGCTCAATAAACACGGCCAAATGCGCCACCTGGCTACCAACGTGTAATTTTTCTCTCTCGCCATGTCTTTTTACTGATCTTTTTTTTTGGGGGTGGGGGTGGGGAAGGGATCATCCCGTAAGTCACCTTTATATTCACGACCCGAAGCGGCAGCATCTTCCTAGCGGCGAAACTATCGAGCTATGTTTTCCCTACACCGGGCACTTCGTCGTATGCCTCCGCTAAAAACTTTCCTGAAATTTGCTGTTTACAAATAGAGCGAAGTAGAGAGAAGAAAATATCAGGTGACCAGCGCTCGCTCTAAAAATGAAGTAAACGAAATGAGTGGGGGCAGAAACTGAAATAAACAAAATCCTCAGTGCGATAGGAGAAATAAAATGGCAAGAGTCCAGGAAAAGAAAGAGCAAGGATTGTACCTGAGAAGATGAAAAATCACCTTAGGCGTTGATAACGTCCGAGCTTAGAAAGACGGGTAGGGAAAGGTGAGAGAACGAGTGGAGAGAAGGGGAGGGTGGAAGAAAACGCACAAGGCTGCCTTCAACGAGAAGGACCTTTAAATTATGACAGATGAGGGGGAATTCGGTACAGGGCTAGGGGAGACAAAGACGGAGTGGTCAAAACTTTGTTCCCGCAGCGGCATGCAGTGCCACCGAAGCAGCAGCTAAGCGACGAGCCATGCCGCGTAAGTTCATAAGCACCGGAAGTAGAAAGGAACTGCGCTAACACAGTACAGAGCGAGAACACAACGCAAAAAAAAATAGAAAAAACTGTACGTACAATGGCACCGGAAGCACAGCTGTAACTGGAGTCTATGAAGCCACGGCCTGTCGGTACCACGCACACGACTTCTTAAGACAGCAGATTATCAAGTGCAGCAAATCACCTGAGTTGTACGCCAATATTCGTAATTTGCGAAGTTGATTCACAGCAGAAACTGCACGACTTGCGTTTATTTGTACTGATGGGAGCCATGGCTGCTCACCTGCGTCGAAGTTCTTGAGTTCTCAATTCTTCTGAATTAATCCGCAACGTTCAATTACTCTTTCCCTCGCTTGGGATCCAATTTGACACTCCAGTAGACCACCGATTTTCAGTTCCTCTATAGAGACGTCTTTTTTATTGTAGTTGATAAATACCAAGCACGGCGCCGAAGTACATTAGATTTCACTTTTCCCTCTGTTATTACTTTGTTGAAAATCCTCGTGGAAACAGCGCAAAAACGGCAATGCGTTCACAAGATAGGGTTACTTTCAAGAAGTATCTCCAATACGCAACTCCCCTCCGCCGGTCCTTAGCTCCACTTTTCTGCTAGGTCACACAGAGAATACTAGCTTCTACCTAACTATTTGTGAAAGCCCAGCGGTATCACGGATCGGAAAGTTGAAGCGGAATAAAGGGCTCTAACTGCAGGCTGTCTCTGCATTGTTATTCATAGGAATTCCAGCCGTCAATCCACGACTTACGAGTGGGGCCACTGATATTATTTAGAAAAGTCCGAGTGAGCTGATAGAATACGTCCTGCTTGCAAACCATAAAGCGCCGGCACTCAAGTCATCCATCCCCGCACAATGTGCGTCTTAATTTCCGCTTTCAACATAAATATCTCGTTTTAAGTAAACTTCGGCTTCGTACAACAAAATTGTCAGAGCGGAAGGAGGACTATTTCAATGCACTGAGACAGCAGGCTAGCCTCAGTTCCCTTACAAAAATTTCTTTAGGCAGTCTGTGGACTGTCCATAGACTTCTGTCTTATAAAATCTATAGATTCTTTATAGCCAAACCCTAGAGAACAGTGTATGGGCAATACAAATCCTATAGACAGTCTATAGACAATCAATAGAATTATGGCCATACACATTCAGTAAACTTTTGTTTTTAGACAGTCTATCTATAGGCAGGTAATAGAGGCTATAAGGAGTCTATAGACTGCCTATACACCATTTTTATAGGGTTGAGTGGCTAGGGAGCTCGGAAGCGCCCAGAATCAGAGCGGAAAGACAAAGCAAGCGAAGAAACGGAAAAAATTTAAATAAATGAACCTACAGTAGTCTAAAATAATAAAACGCCGAAAACAAACTGTGCCGTAAATTAACCCACCAGTCTTAAAAAGCAAACATTTTCTGAAAATTTTACTTTCTTCGCGGAGCAGCGGGAAACGTTGAAAGAGAGAGAGAGAGAGAGATAGGCGAAAATAAGGTTGTTCTGGTAATAAGTAATACCCTGAGCCTGTGAAGACGGACACTATAAATAGCAGGTGGATAAATTGTAAACTAGAGCCTGTGCTGCGCGCGATTCAAGGAACTGAGGAATGGGTGGGAGCTAAGAAAATCGAGTAGCTTGTAAGGCTGATATAACAGGCTTAAAGAAAAAGGCGAGGCGCAGGTGGGCGTCCCTTGGTGGAAAAAAGTTGTGGTGAGTGTGCGGGGAACGGCAAGTTTATGGAGAACAGAGTGCCTAATGGGAGCAGGCGCGTTCGGGGTATGTAGTTTGAGGCAGTTGAATCAAAGCGTAAGCGAAGTAGATTATAGCGAACACTTGCCGAAACACAGAAAAGGCCTTGCCTTACATTTGCATATTTAATGCTTGGCACTATGCGAACTGAGCCGCGGTGGTAAGGAATGTGCTCCCGTTTAGTGTTTTGTTATGGGACTCGGAAGTTCAGCGCCGCTGAAAATTTCGCAGGTGTTCGATAAAATAAAATGAATGAGGGAGGGGAGTTGTTACGGTTAAGTATTCTTTTCGGACAAGACTGTGCAGATATAGTTCGAGGAACAAGTGTGAAAAAAACACTGCAATAGCAGCATCACTGCCCAGGAGGTGCAAGGTAGTTTCTTTTACCTGCCGCGTTAGAGGAAACTCCGCCTGAGTGAAGGAGATAATTGCAATAATGCACCCAAAATAGAAGTGCCAGAGCTATGAGCAGCGAACAATAGAATAGCCAGGTCGTTGATTACAGCTAACGAAATTACAAAACGGTGATAATGCTAATCCGCGCAGGAAATATTGTAATCGTGCTGATTTTTCAGTCTTAATACTTCGCACCATCATAAAAGGCACTTTGTTTCACAGCTAAAATTTTTGGTAAGCAGGACTGACTGCCCGGTACTAGGTGGCTTATTCGCCGGAATATTTAGCAGCAATTTCCGGTGACCTCCACAATTGACTGTGACGTTCTTGTGACACATCGTATAAAACAATAAATATAAAAAACGCTGCCATTTCAGTGAAGTTCTGTCTGCTAAGCTGCCGTTCATTCACGATTGAGAAAATCAATCGCTGGGGTTGTCTGAGGGGTTTCAGCGTGCACTGCATACGCCCGAAGCGCGGGGTTCGATGCCCTGGGGCACAGAAGTACCCAGATATTTTTCATCAGCTACCAGCTTTTCCTTGAGCTGGTGATCGGCTGCTCTAGGGGAAATAACAGTGTAAATGAGCCTTTGAACCCACCTCATTGCTGACCTAAAACACCTTAGCCATTGCGCTCTTTCACCAAGCTGATCTTGCGCGAATAAAATCAAGGTAAATCGTCATCACCATCGACTGAACAGTAAGTATTTCATTAAATTGAAGTCTTATTTCATATCGTATAAAGAAAGCGCCAAGAAGTTGTTTACCATGAAATGCAGGTTCTGAACTGTCATGCTAATTGTGGCCTCACCATTCAGAAAGAGCCCCGCCGCGGTGGCTCAGTGGTTAGGGCGCTCGACTACTGATCCGGAGTCCCCGGGTTTGAACCCTACCGCGGCGGCTGCGTTTTTATGGAGGAAAAACGCTAAGGCGCCCGTGTGCTGTGCGATGTCAGTGCACGTTAAAGATCCCCAGGTGGTCGAAATTATTCCGGAGCCCTCCATTACGGCACCTCTCTCTTCCTTTCTTCTTTCACTCCCTCCTTTATCCCTTCCCTTACGGCGCGGTCCAGGTGTCCAAAGATATATGAGACAGATACTGCGCCATTTCCTTTCCCCAAAAACCAATTATTATTACCCTTCAGAAAGACCGTGAACCGTTCTTAAAAATTCATGGCCGAGTTGTGCGCTTGCAGTTGCTAGGCACCACGATTTCACAGCCGGCCGAGTGGACGATATGCAAAGTGAAGATCGCTCCACATTCTCGCATTTCGACAGCACTCTTCGCGCTGCTTTCCTACATCGGCGGGACTCGCCATTAAAGTAGCGTCGCCTTTCATAGCCGTAGGCCAGTCGTGGCCGCCAGAGAGTTTAACTGAAAAGGCCGTGTCCCTGGAGTTGCCGAGCGGCGTTACTACAGCCTTTCACCTTTGCGCAGTGTTCTGACTTATCGAGTTCTGTTCGCGGTAAAAATAAAATATCTGCATTTTCGCGACACCAATGGAGTAAGCCGGATTTACCATAGTGCATGGACGAGGCAGTCAAGCAGAGATGATATTGCGTCATTGTGCAAGCCACTAAGACGTCAAAATCAGCAGTGTCGAGGCAGGTACACCTTCTAATTCATTTTTTGCGAGTCGAGACTTCCCTCTCCAGGGCATTCCAAAAGTATGCGTTATTAGCCAAATACTCGACAGAGACAGAACCTGTTCCGTCTGTGCATCGTTCGTGTCCCATCGTTCCGTGTTCAACATGAACAATGGCCTCAAGCTGCTACGGCTCTTATAAAAATGGTGTAGAGATAGTCTATAGACTTCTTATACAATCTATTGCCTTCCTGTAGATACTTATATTTGTCTATCTATAGTCTACAGACTATCAGCAAAAGTCTTCTAAATAAGTATGGCCATAATTCCATAGATTGTCTACGGACTGTCTATAGGATTTGTTTTGCCTATAGACTATTTCCTGGCATTTGTCCAAAGACAGTCTGTAGACTTTATACACAGAAGTCTATGGACAGTCTATAGACTGTCTAAAGAAATCTTTGTAACAGGGGATCAATCTCTTTATACAAGTCAACATAACTGTTCCCTTCAAAAGGAAACCAAAGAGAAATAAACGTTGGCTTGTATCGATGGCACCACGTTCTAATCGCAACGGGGCCGCAGTCAATGAAAACAGAGTTTTATAAGCTAGAATAGACCGAAATATAGAGTAAAGAATCACCACCACTAGTCGATTTGGCCAGTAAGTTAAATGCGTGCGTCGACTAATTTTCTTGTGTGGATCTCAGAGGCTAAACTACATCACCATTCACTTCAGAACGGTGGCAAATCGTCCTTTTCGGTAATGACGTCGCAAGTTTAAAATGACTGCAGGAAAGATTTTTAAATTTTGTTTTCTTGGCGATAAATGAGTGTAATGCTGACGGGAAAATGTCACCAGTCAGAGGCGGCTGCGTTTTTATGGAGGAAAAATGCTAAGGCGCCCGTGTGCTGTGCGATGTCAGTGCACGTTAAAGATCCCCAGGTGGTCGAAATTATTCCGGAGCCCTCCACTACGGCACCTATTTCTTCCTTTCTTCTTTCACTCCCTCCCTTATCCCTTCCCATACGGCGCGGTTCAGGTGTCCAACGATATATGAGACAGATAGTGCGCCATTTCCTTCCCCAAAAAGCAATTATTATTATTATTATTATTATTATTATTATTATTATTATTATTATTATTATTATTATTATTATTATTATTATTATTATTATTAGAGAAAAAGCTAAAGATTCAATTTTTAACACAACAATACTTGCAAGAAGTGGTTGTCACTGTTCCCTTAATGTCACTCCAAAAAGGCCGCCGATGCCTCTGAGTAGACAGGCATTTTGCACAAAAGTGCCAAAGCCAACAAGGCACCACGTTGCGTCTCCCCAAGAACGGCCGCAGGGGATAGAAACTGAAGTCGAGTTACGCAACAGATACAAATAAAAAGTGCCGCTGCACAGTTATTTTTATTATGATAATGACGTCAGATATTTTTCGCAAGACCGTGCCAACGCGTTACACTTTCCTCGGCTCGCCGAGCCTCGAGCGCACGGAGCTGCAGAGGCGCCTGTCGTTAGCTCAGAAATAAATTTCCTGTCGGGCCACGAGATGTCGTTGCAGAGGACGGGTCGGCGCACGTTCCACACATAACGAGCCCGTCGTGCAGCCTGTCGAGATATAACGCGGGAACACCGCTATCTCTCGGTCTTCCTTTCTGAATATATACATTTCAACTATGTATCCCGCCACGCACCGCGAAATTTCTTTGTTCCATGTTTCACTTTTCGTTTTTAAAACTTCCAAATCGGGACAGGCGCCACGCACACTGAGCTGTCAAGGTGTGCACGGTGGTAACCTAGAATTCTCCGACATCCGCCGTATTCGATTTCACAGCAGAATAGAATTCATTGAATAAAAGAAAACGAAAAACCTCTTCAGAGCCGTGAAATGAGTTGAAGACGACGCCAGTGCTCAGGGAGCAGCCGACGGCGACCACCAGGGGTCGACACTTCGTGTATACGTCGTCCGTCTGTAACGTCGTTACCATGATTTTCTTTCTTTCTTTCGTTGCGTTTCTAGTTAACTAGGACGGCGTAATAATGAAATAAACGAAATTACTTGAGTTGCATTACGCTTCTTCATGTTTTCATGCCACTTTTTCGGGCGCAAAATAACCAAGGCAGAAATATTACTTCAAAAATTATATTTTTACAAATATTTCGGCTTTAAATACACTGGGCAGATATTGGCATTTTATGAGGATTTCATTCTTGAAAGATGCCGCAATGAATGTTCAACACCGCTGGTAATACGAAAGCCCACACAGCCAAGCATATGATGTTATTTGCATACAACAGTTGCTGGTATTGCCACCTTTGTGCCAGAAGTATAAGTACTATATAGTCAGATACAATTTAAGAACGAAGCCACTTTAACGGACAAAAGACCACTTTCCAGCCAATGGCGTCGGCTGATTTTCATGAACCAGCTAGTCTGACAATTCAGGGAGCGGCGCGAGAATTCAGGCAGGGGTCTATCCCCGACCATAGAGGGAGGGGACTATGCCCTATCTGCGACTCCCTGCGTTTTCGCGCTAGCAAGGTCAGGAGAATTGGCCGACGCCATTGGCTGGAAAGGGCATCCTTTGTCGTGGTCACTTCGTTCTTGAGTTGTATCCGACTATATTCCCCGCTTAAACTCGGTTTTCTTCTACGGCAACAAGTTCGCTTGCGCTGCCACCAATTCACCGCATTTTTTTTCGCCTCCGCATTGAAGACCATATGAAATTAACACTACACAAAACTCTAATAAGTATCGCAGTGTTACAAAAAGTAACTAATTAAAACAAGTAATTGGTCAAAGCTGTTAGGTAATGTATTTCAAGGCGAGCACAAACCTCCGCTTTAAGTCTAAAACCTCGCAATCGATGGTGCGAGCCGTATAAGCAGAAGCTAAATAATCTCACATTAGACTAACGTAACTTCTTTTTTATTATTGATACATCAACGGCCCGATGCGGGACATAATGAAAGTACGAAAGTAAAGCGCGAAGCAAGTATGTTCACCAAACGGGTAGTATACCACAATGGCCAGAATAGTTTCTCAAGTTTCGCTAATGCAAGCGAAGTTTGCAAGTCTTTTATTTACGCCTCAATACTTCAGATGTTCTGTTCGCTGTTTTCTGCTGGAATAATTTACTTTTTAAAGGATAAGTATCTTCAGTAAAATCATATTTATTCTGGGTAAAAAGACGTTCACAAGAATATAACTTCGCCAATTATTTTTCAATGTACTGCCCAAATAGATTTTCATCCGGTGAGAAGCTGATCATTGGCTTCCATTTTTGCATTTTTCGACTCGCGCCGATTACTTTATGGAAGATCTCAGTGTGAAATAAAAGCTAAAGTTGTGCACCACACAAGAGCCTGCAGGAAGATTATTCTCGCTCGAGGCATTAGAGCCCTCTCATTTATGCATGTAAATCCAATGCTTCCCATTTGCGACCTTATTTTATAAACTCTTGTACTTGTCCAACATTGGGAACTCGATTTATCTAGTGATTAGCATATTCCTCCTTTTAGTATTCAGAGGGATCTTAAGCTGATCGTCCAAGAAACCAAGCCGGAGAAGAAAGTGCCGCGCTCCCTTCCTAATTAAATGCTGACAATGACTCATGTGAAATTCAGAGCAGCTCTTCATTTTGTGCTCTCTTGCGATTCCACGCGCCGCTGATGTAAACTAATTTCGCGCACGCGGTCATTGTCTTAATCTTGACAAAGCGGC
Organism: Amblyomma americanum; assembly: GCF_052857255.1. Lineage (NCBI taxonomy): Eukaryota > Metazoa > Arthropoda > Arachnida > Ixodida > Ixodidae > Amblyomma > Amblyomma americanum. Next base: position 134,797,410 of record NC_135501.1, read on the forward strand.
TCGCAGGCTAAATTGGGCGTTTTCGGAGCTGAGAAATGAGGCACTGCAATCTCTTTAGGCAATGTGCTCTAGCTTTGTTTTGCTTTCTTATAACTTTGTGAAAAAAAGTAACGCCGAGACTCTAATGCTAAGACTTGTGCTTAATTCCTTACATGGGAATAAAGCACAGGATTTCAGCTTCCTGCTGATGATAGAGTTATATAATCTGGTGCAGGTGTGCAACGTTTTCATTCCTTCATTTGTGCACCAAACAGACGCTCTTAAAACACTACGACCAATGACTTCTGGAGGGGGGGGGGGGGGGTTCTCAGCTACTTGTTGGCAAAAATTCCTCCAAAGTTTGAATAAAGAACCATTTTGGCAATATATATATATATATATATATATATATATATATATATATATATATATATATATATATATATATATATATATATATATATATATATATATATATATATATATATATATATATATATATATATATATATATATATATATATATATATATATATATATATATATATATTCGATAAAAACAGACCACTCCTTTATGGCTTACGGGGATTTAACGTCGCAAAGCAACTCAGGATATGAGGGACGCCGTAGTGGAGGGCTCCGAAAATTTCGACTACCTGGAGTTCTTTAACATGCACTGACATCGCACAGTACACGCGCCTGTAGAATTTCGCCTCCATCCAAATTCGACCTCCTCGGCCGGGATCAAATCCGCGTTTTTCGGGCCAGCAGCCGTGCGCCATAACCAGTCAGCGACCGCAGCGGCCAGACACGACTCGTTTTAACTGGAACTCTAAATGTCGATTAAATGACATCCTAGTGCAAATACCAGACATATTATGAACTTGTGAAGAACACGTAACACGGAGTAACACCGATCTTCTGTTAACTACGAAAGTGAGTACCAAGGGGGGCGAAACGCACAGTTATAGAATGAGATTAATTGTGGCTGCGAAAGGCTAGGTTGGGCAAGGTGGCAAAATTTTATTAGAAAATTCCCCTAGATACGGTGGTCGCGGATGACACAAGACACAGCCTACACTGAAGGTCATTTTGAGAAGGCTTAGTTGTGCAGCCAAGTAACCGAACCTGACGATGATGCTGGTCACGACGGTGAGATGAAATATTCACGTGCTGACAGAAGCAAGGCTATACCACGGACACAATATATACCGCATTCAACGTAAGCTACAAGATGGCAAGTAGTAAAATGCTTCATAGTCCAAGGACGGGAGAAGCATAGCGTAGCGTAAGTCATTAATGCGTTTTAAGCTTACACGTATTTGACTGTTACGCCCTTTCTTTGAAAAGGTCAGGTTACGGTCCGCGCTAAGCGTGGTCAAAATTATTGAAAGTGCAGGTAGCCCAACGGTGCAGAAAACGTGAGCTCGAGCGCTTTCTGTATCTAAATATTCAATATCGCAAAGAGGTTAAATTAATTCTCCGCATTACGGCAGCGTCGAGATTCATAAAGCGCAGGTTTCGTGCAGCGCCCGTGCTTCCAGCCGTGCCACAGATCACCACGGTGAAAGGGAACAGTACCGGCAGCCAACGCGGTGGAAACACGCGGGCATTGCGCGAAATTCCTGCTTCATAATTACTACCCTCTCAAAAACTCGACGAAATACCTGGAGCGCACAAGACCACTATTAAAGGCCTCCTCTTTTCTAATTAGTAGGAGCCACGCTAAAAGCGCTTCAGCAGCACATGACCAACGTTGGACTTAAGTGTTTGAGCGCAAAGTTTGAGCCGAGTTACTCGGGTGAAGCCAACGCTCGTGGAGATGATAGTTTGATTTGCTTCTATTTGAATGGCGCAGGACAGCTTCGTCAAAGAGTGCCATGGTTAGTGAGTTTTGTCTGCATGATGTAATGGTGTGAAGGCGTTGCTTTCCAAATACTATTTCAACAGGCTACTTTGAAGACTCATAAATCTAAGAGCAATTAACCCTTTATAAGGCGCCAGCTGTAGGCGTGTCCCACATGCATATAATTAGTAAAATGTCACTCAGAATTACATAACTTTCAAGCTATTTCGGCCATTGGTTCTGTAGAAGCAGAAAAAATGGAGACACATTTTTGCGAACGACTACGTAAAACGACCTATAATGTGGTATGTATCCGCTCATAAGTCTTATCTAAATATAAGAAAACTTGTACTACAATCGGAAATTGCTTTAATAGGCATTATCAGGCAGTTGACTGTTGGAAAAGGCTCAAAAGGCGAGTATTTTTCTCGCCATAATGAACCTCCTCGTAATGTACATCAGCGCTCGTAAAAACACCCAGAACACCAAGAAGGCCTATTAGCGAAAGATAAAAGCATGCTCAATGGGTTGTTTGATAGTTCAGTAGTACTAATAACGCAAAAACACGATGCATGGTTGCGCCCTTGCCAGTTTCTCGGCACTATAGAAACAAGAGGGATAACATGCATCCCGCTGCCCCACAAAGGGCTAACAGGGAGATAGGAGAAATGGAATGCAAAACATCCTTTGCCCAATAGCCTTGTTTACGTGAGGATTTGTGTGAAAAATAGTGCCGTCAACTTTTAAGTTAGACCGATGCTAGAAATAACATATAAAAAATGGATTAGTGGTTATGAGGGATATGAGATTTTAAAAAATTGCCGCAGATGAACAGGATAAATATGCAATTGAGTATTACATGGTAACCTGAAAACAAAACAGCAAAGAACTGAAGCGTAGTAACTCTACATTTCAGGGAAATGTGCTATTCTAGAACCAATACAGCAGCCAGCGCTTGAAACTAGTTCCGAGTGTCTTCGAGCCACATCAGCCCCCCCCCCCCCCCCCCCTAAAAAAAAAAAGTAACGCTGTGAGCATTACAGAACTCCGCGAATCTTTATTCCTTCAGCGCCGCCGAGCACGAAATGTTTAATAAATTCACCTTTACGAAACATCGCTCGTGAGACACTATTCGATTTCACATGTACTACGCACACCAAAGCCATCGAGGGTAAACTTCAATGACGATCCCATTCCAAGTTTCGCTTAGAATAAAATTAATTTTTTTTTCGTTTCTTTTTTCGATTTCACGAGACACGTGTCTAGAGGCTGTCGACTTGACCTTTATGAACATCACTTATTCTTTCATCGCATATCTTGAGAAACGTTTAAGCCTTGAGCTCAATTTGAACGCATGTACACGAGTTTGCGTGCTTGCGTACACGCGCACAGGTCTAAGCACGTGCGGTCATAGGCCCCTGCAGAGTCCTTTCGCAACATTTAGCCGGTGCACCGATTTCGACGTGCTTACCTAGAAGATGATCACGAGACGTCTGGGGGATATCGCCCTTGATGCGAGCGCGCGCTGTATATACGGCAACAGCGACGGGAGCTACGCTTGCAATCAGTGGCCGGAACCGGCGAGGGCGGCTTATAGCCCGCGGCCAGTCTTCTTCTTTAGATGAGCCCGGATTAGCGGCTCCTCGCGAAGGCTTCCAGAGCCGCTTTTCGAAATGACACACGTGCACAGATTGGTACACCACTCCGATGAGGTAAACGAAGCGAAGACATGATGGGCCAAGGAATACCTTGTAGCACGCACGGAGCTCAGAACGCAAGCATCTGAGCAGACCAGGCGTACTCTGGCGCGGATATAATAGATAAGCTTGTGCACGTGTAAGCTTGTAGCCCCAGGGACCAGAAGAAACATAGTTGGTAGGAAAGAGCTGCTGGAATAGGCGGGGTGCAGGACAGGAGAAAGATCATGTAAAAATGGGCAGCAGGTCATTATTATCAATGATCTAGACGTCACTGATACTTGCGTCACAAAATAAAACCAGCGTAATGAATGCAGATGCAAAAGTGCTTGCGTCCGTTCTGCTGGTTTTATTCTGAGCGGCCCTTCATGAAGGGGCCCCGCCCTTCGCCTATGTCCAGCTTTTCGGTACATCCGCAACTAGCGCCACCTTTCGGTCGCAGTAGCGAGCACCGCGTATCGCAATAAAAACATTTCAAACTTGTAATTTTGTTAAAACTTGGAGAATCCCGAGAGTTTCTGCGCGAGCATGATTATCATGGGCGCGTGCTTCTCCTCGCTGCAAAATATGGCTTGTAAGATGCTTCCAGCACGCTCACACCAACTATTTCCGACTTCTGAGTGCTCACTGTCATGCGGCACATGGTGGCCGACATGCGAACTAGAAGCGTTCAGCCAGATCTTCTGCGCTTCGTAATGAAACTTTTCACTTAGAGCGATACGAACAAGTGATGAGGATGAAAAAAAGGATGGCGAGAAAAACCCGAGAGATTAATCATGCCCTGATTAGCTGCCCAAGAAGGCTGCTAGGTGGCTGGAAGCGTGACCGACGCATGCGCACTGAGACGCGAATTACGTCCGTGAGGAGGTTCAAAGAACGCAAGCTGCCACTTTGGAGGCACCCCATGCTTAGGAAATAGGAACAGCTAGAGAAATAAAATATACTGCCATGGTTCTTTTTCTTCGTGTGGCCGTTCTGTTCCGTCACCCCTATGTTAGAAGAAAAGGAAATTGTACACGCTGATGCAAACGATTGAACGAAGTTGAAAGTCAGCAAAAGAAAGTGCAATAGATGCTCCCTCGTCACAGTTTCGCACTGTTGTAGAAAGCACAGCCACTGTCAGGAAATCTGGTACCGAGCTTCGAGAGGCGCCCGCATTTCGCATTCTACATTTCGCCTTCATCCAAATGCAGCCGCCACAATCGAAGAACAGACTCCAGACCTCGCCGTGTTTCCTAGCAGAATGCGCGTCATCATAATGCCTTCGCGGCGAGTCCCGCTCGTTTGTTTGCGCTCACAACGACGTTCCTCGTGCATTTGAATACAGAAAGAGCGGTATTCCGTCCGAACCCAAACCTTCCTCTTAAGCTATCCGGCCCGCAAAATGCGTGATTCGACCTCCGCATCCTCATCGGGGGAGAAGTGCGCGCCTTGTACGTCGGGGTGCCTGCAAATCGGTATTCATCGTCACGTCCTCCGCTGAAGGCGAAGAAAAAATAAAGAAAAGCCGAAGCAAGGCAGAAGGGACAAGCTCAACGCTGTTGCAATACAACGGCGGTAGTTCGAGCCAGCAGCAGCCCCGTTCGCGAAACGACGCGATCGTTCGAGGACGTTTTTACGATAGGCCACGGCCGCTGCGGCGGCGCCTATGTGGACGGGATTCGCGAGTGGTAAACCCGTGGCCAAACCACGGCGCGAACGAGAGGTCGGCCCAGAGGAACGGGCAGCCGAGTCACGTCTTTCCGATCAGCGCCGCACATTCGGCTAGAATGCCGGTCACCATTACTCAAGGGTGGAACGCAAAGAAGGTGCCAGAGGGACCGGGGTTGAGGGCAGCAATTCTGAAAGCAACGCGTAGGCAAGAAGCGTTTTTTGCGACAGTACCTAGAGAATGGTCTAAGAGCACTTGCTGCTGGGCTAGTTGGTTTTGGTTCATAATTAAATAGTTTTAGGCGCAAAAAAGGACAAGACACATAGGGTAGGAGACAGGACGAAGCGCTTCGTCCTGTCTCCTACCCCATGTGTCTTGTCCTTTTTTGCGCCTAAAACTAGAGAATGGGCTCATTTGTGAAGCGGAGCCCGATCAGACATGCAGTACCTCTTTGAACCGCTAATTTTATGTAGGACATTTTCTCGACGTCACAAGTTCACCACACACGGTAAGCGAATGTGCACAGCAGCGGTAGATTGGGTTCTGAGATTCCCCCGCAGCTCACGCGTTCCCCTGGTGTGGCACTGTGACATCAGCACTCGATATGGCGCCCCGAGTTCTTCCGTGACATGGCCCCATTCTCACAGCGTTCCAGAAAACCATCTCATTCATCAGAAACAACATACATTCAGGTAGGGTTCAGCGACCAACACAGCGCTTTGGGGCTAGTATCATCATAAGCACCACATGTTTGTGCTGCATTTTAGAGCCTCTGTGAAGGTAGCATTATATATATTGCTTTTTTCTTACAGCGCCATAATGCAAAGTACATCTCGTAAGATTCGATTGAAAAAAAAAACTGTGAATAGCTTCAGTTTATGCTTGCGAAAGAAACTACGTAGATTTTTTACTGGATTGCACCAAGATTATTTACAAGCGTTTTAACTAAGCGACGCTCACGTTTAAGATGCCAGATATGCAAGAGGCCAGATTGAAGTTCATTGCATGCAAAAGCTAGGACTACGATCACAACACCCTGAAATTTCGATGGGAGTTCGGCATTGCTTATTATTGGATTAATCATACATCTTTTGTACCTCAATTTGCTCATTTCGAATACGTAGCAATGACATAATTCAAGCAAATTAACCAGCTATATTTGAATTTCTGCAAAATAAGAACCAGTAACGACGCATTGCTGAAAGCCACATGACTATCATTGGACCTTTTCACTCCTAAGGTGTTAGTCGTTTAGACAGAAGCTGAACCAGGCTTCTCTGGACGACGAACTGTTTAGTCTTAGAACTAAATTCAAAAACGCTAAATTTCGTCTGGCCCGTGTTTTGATCAGGCAGAACTTACACGCTGTCCTTAGTTTTCTAGGTAAATCGTTTATTGTCGCCAAAATATTGACAAACTTCCGCCCATTCACCACGCAACCCGCGTCTCCATCACGTTTCAAAAGGCAAACTAAATGAAACTTTTTTTTTTTCATTATCAGCAACCTGACATCGTGCCTCACACTAGAAGACTCAACGATGTCATCACTTCGCAATTCCTCCGGAACATCGGAAGTGCAGAGCATCGCCACGCATACCACGACGCATACAACGCCACGCATAGAATGCCAAGCATGTACCTGTGCATACCTGTGCACTTGTGCGTGCCCAGGTATGCACTTTTTCAAAGGTGATTCTACCCCTGTTTTGCTCCTGTGCCTATCCTGTTCATAGGCACACGTGTGTTGACGCCGAATGCCATAAAACAGCCCAACGACACTTAGTAAGCTGACGCTGTATTGTACACACCGTTTTGCCCACTTTTTTCTTTTAGTTCCGGCAACACAGCGATTTAGCCCCAGCGCACTTCCTGTTTGAACGAAAGCTGGCGGGCCGCCTGCACCGGCGCCTTATCAAACACTGTGCAGAATGCCTCGCTTGCGGCGCTGCCTTATAGAAACTAGCGCGACACGCGTCGACTTCATCAGCGCGTTTTGAATACCTTTTGAAATGCCGCCGCATTGAAGCCGGAAGCGCTTTGGGGCTAGCATCATCATAAGCACCACGTGTTTGTTTACAAACGCCGAAACCGTGTATACGCTTCAGTGGCAGCCCATAACCAACAAAGGTCTAAGGTAAGCTGGTTAACAGAAGAGCTGTGCATGTGTTCATAAGTTCAGATGATATCCTCGAAAAATGTGTGGGCCTTTGACAGCTCATATAAACAAGCTCCGCAAGAAGGCACCTCGTCATCATCATCAGCCTGACTAGGCCCTTAGCAGGGCAAAGGCCTCTCCCATGTTTCTCCAATTAACCTTGTCCTTTGCCAGCTGCGCCCACCGTATCTTCTCAACTTCTTGGTCTCATCCGCCCACCTAACCTTCTGCCGCCCACTGCTACGCTTGCCTTCTCTTGGAATCCACTCCGTCACCCTTAAGTAGCAGCGGTTATCCTGCCTTCGCATTACATGCCCTGCCCAAGGCCGTTTCTTCCTCTTGATTTCGGCTAGGATGTCATTAACAGGCGTTTGTTCCCTCACCACCCACTCTGGCCTCTTCCTTCCTCTTAATGGTATGCGAATCATTTTTCATTGCATATAGCCGGAAGGCATCTATAGTAGTATAACACTCGAGAAGTGGAAAATGCCTCTCAAAACGTAACAGGGGATTAACCCAGGATTAATCGTGCCGTCATAGAAATCGGTCGAATACATTCATTGCAGGGACTGCACGGAAAAAAAGGAAGAAAATAAGAGACATGCTACCCAATTTTCAGCTAGTGCGAAGTTTTCACAGATAGCCGCATCAAAATCACAAGAGAGTTCATTGAAGTCTGAGAAATTCAAAAACGACAAAAGCAATTAGTAAGCTACGCTTCAATATATTTGTCAGATAAACGACTATGTTTTCCTAAAGACCGTTAAGTAAATTCGCACAAGTGGTCGCGTGTCACTTTTGCCACATTCTACTTGCCATTCTTATGTGGGCGTATTTTCATTTGAGATCGCTCGCCGCATTATTTAGGCAGTTGGAAACCCCCATAAAGATCAGTTGTAAGTTCAACGACGTGTCTGTGCACTCGCCTGGACCTCGTCCTTTGCGTTATACCGATAATGGAGGGCATCCTTAGGGCGTCATCTGTTGCTTCTTTTTCGAGGTGCATCCAGCGACAACCCGCCGCGGTGGCTCAGTGGTTAGGGCGCTCGGCTACTGATCCGGAGTTCCCAGGTTCGAACCCGACCGCGGCGGCTGCGTTTCGATAGAGGCAAAACGCCAAGGCGCCCGTGTGCTGTGCGATGTCAGTGCACGTTAAAGATCCCCAGTTGGTCGAAATTATTCCGGAGCCCTCCACTACGGCACCTCTTTCTTCCTTTCTTTTTTCACTCCCTCCGTTATCCCTTTCCTTACGGCGCGGTTCAGGTGTCCAACGATATATGAGACAGGTACTGCGCCATTTCCTTTCCCCCCAAAACCAATTATTATTATTATTATTATTATTATTATTATTATTATTATTATTATTATTATTATTATTATTATTATTATTATTATTATTATTATTATTATTATTATTATTATTATTATTATTCAGCCGCACCGCATTTAAGACAGTATGGTAATTCATATGTTGCATGAATTAGATTGCATGGTTTCTGCTTGATCAATGTACGCTATGACTTTTTTTTGCACTACAATTACTACAGTACGCATCAAACACAACGGCATTTCTGACGTCGAATGACGAAGCCAGCGTTTTTCCTGTATAGAGGCTCAGGGATGTGAAAAATAATCATAAGAGTGTGATACCAGCAACAAAGCAAACGAAGATACTTTAGCTGAAATTGAAATGGAAACAAAGGCGTTTCAGCACATCTAATGGGCAGAATGGGCACCCTGTAAATTCCAAAAATATCCATCCGATACACGCGTATGTCAAGACGCCTGCACTTCGGACTCTTACAAAGAATTGCAGAGAGTTTGCGACACCGCTTCCACAAACCTTGTTTCAGGTACACTCAAAGGATCAGCAAGTAAAACGGTGTAGAGGGCGCGTTTGATGAAAACGTCTCCAAGGGTGTCAGAGTTAGTAAACCAAGGGAAGGGAAAATATGTATCGCTTGAATAACGACCACTTCAGCTACAACGCCGAAAATGTTTCATCCCTGTCAAAAACACAACAGGAAATTTTCTGCCGTCGCGACAGATTTCTTGTAGTATTTTCGCCATTAGGTTGTTGTAACTAGTATTTTTTGTAGTAACGACAAAATTTCCTGTGGTATTGTGGTCTACCTTCCGTAGGGACACAAGTACAGAACAGAATCGCAGTACTGCAGGAATATGCCGCAATACAACAGGAAAAGCTTGTTCCGAAAGCTTCAGAGACTTTTATAATATATCGTAAAACATATTGTTTTTTTTTTCAACTGGGCTAGAAAGGTTATTTAGCCCGGCAGCGGGTTCAGCTGGGCTGATAATAATGAAAAGTTCGTTAAAGAAAAAAGTTTAGTTCTGTGAACGCTGCGAAGAAGAATTGCGTTCAGCAGGCGCAGAGAAAACTACAGAGAAATTGCACAAAGCACCGCGATTGCCAAACGGAGCTGTATTGCGGCATGGCTTTTCAATGTCTGTTTTTCCATTTCTTTGTTCAACGCGACCGGAACGCGGCGTTATCGCTTTGTTTGCCACGAGAGACCTGACGAGATTTTCTTCGAACAGTCGTAACTGCGCAAAACAGTTCTGCAGTGTTCGAGACTGCTGTCGGTGTTTAGGCACAGAGACATTTCACGAAATACCGTAATTTCCAGCATTCAGTCCGTTGACTATAAACGTTCGAAAGTTGAAATTCTTGAGCTTTGCGGAATATGTATGTGCGTGGAGTACTGTACAGTGTTTTAAATATCACAGAATGCGACATGAAAATCATAACTTTTTTCTAGAACGAGGTTCCTTTGATATTTGCTCTATACGTGTAAGTATATTTTTATGCAGGGATTCGACACCTGAGTCCTGCAGGCTATGTATATGGTGCGGGCAACCTAGTAAGAACACAAAAAAAAACTATTTTTTTCAGCCATATTTCAGCACTGCAGACTAACAGCGGGTGCAGAAAGTATACCGGAAATTACGGTACTTTTAAAATGTTTCGATTCTATGTTCTCAAACAGTGGTGCGTACAAAAGATATTTTATATTGCGAACTCATCTTAAACTTTCGAACAACGTGGTGTAGAGTATTTCTTTTTTGATTCAAAAGGAACTAGTGCCTAAACAGATGAAATATGAAGCCGCCAGTGAGAAAAATAAAATAAAGGAAGCGTAGAACAAAACCTCAGTAGGCGTGGTAACGTGGCCACTAAGCGTCGGAAAATTTAGACGTGAAGAAAATCGTTAACATTTTGACGTCACTGAACGACGCCCGCTCTGCCGGCGGACATTGGGAAAGACTGAGTGGTCGGTGCGTACACCCTCGCTTGAACGGTGCGCGCGGTGTTGTCGACCGGAACTCCGGCGATCATCGGAAATTACGCTTGCCGAACAGTCGGCCATTTCGACGTAACAAAGGTGCCGCCTGTTCCAGATAGACCGCCGATCCTATTTCTCTTTTCCTTTTTTCTCTGAGCGCTCCGCTAATCGGTTATGGGAACTCGCTGTTATCGAACGTTAGCCGGCGTTACAGGACGACAAAAGACAGCCGCTAGCATCGAATGGATGCTTCGTTGGGACACTCTAGGAGCGAATGGATCGCCTGAGGACGCAGGACAAACAACAGAAAGCAAGGACGCCCGTAGAAATAAACCGCGTCGCATGCAAGGAACACACACACACAAATAACAAAGACGCCCTAACTTTGCAAAGCAGAGCCCCTGCTAGCAAGCTCCGGTGAAGAGCCTCTCGATGCAGGCCTCTTATCTCCGCAGAGCGACGCCCAGAAGGGAGTGAGAGAGAGAGAGAGGGACAAAGAGAGCACTTTGGGAAGAGCACTTCCGGTAGGCAGTTTCCGGTTCCGCTCCTGCAGCGACGCGCGCGCGTTCTCTTTTTACGAGCGAAAGTTGGCCTTGTCGTAGTATAGCACATCTCGGGGGCTGCTGGCTGCCACGAAGCCTGTTAGGAGCGGCCTCGAAGCGATCTCTATCTTTCGCGCAAAGTGCGCTGGCCCTGCCAGAGCGGCGTTGGTTAACTTCAATGCAGAACGGTCGGCAAGTGAGAAGGACGTGTGACGTCACGAGCACTGCGCTACGAAAATACGGTGGCCATAGTGCGTTATTCGATGGGGAGGTCTTCAGCACTGACCTTGAGGCACAAACAGGTCGAAGCGTAATAGTAGGGATGTGGGAATATTCGAAATTTGAATTTCGAATCACATTCCCGCCTCTTTCATTCGCTGAACGAGTGAATTTATGGTTTGTGGAGGTTTAACATCACAAAGCGACACAGGCTTTGAGAGACGCCGTAGTGAAGGGCTCCGGAAATTTCGACCACCTGGAGTTCTTTAACGTGCACTGACATCCCACAGTACTCGGGCCTCTATAGAATTTCAGCTCCGCCGAAATTCGACCGCCAAGGCCGAAATCGTACCCGCGTCTTTCGGGTCAGCAGCCGAGCGCCATAGCCACTGTGCCACCGCGGCGGCTTTGAACGAATGAATTAGTACACATTCACAATTATTCGGAATGAATGGAATGCGATCTGAATTTTCCGATTAATTGGAATAAGATCGAAAAGGATGATCTCTAAACACTGTTTAAAAACCAGCACCCGCTCCGACGCCGCGCATCATGCTGGCCTGATCTCCCAGCGCCAAACGGAGGGGTCAGCCACGCGGCGCAGTCAGTTCCTGTGCCAGCGTTCAAGGTGCTCGCACAAATAGCTCCCAAGATTGACCGATGCGGCAGGGTTCAGTCAGGTTCAGCAAACTCTGCATTCACGCCCGATATCGGAGGTCAGGGCTCGTCAATCTCGTCTCTCTCATCTACTGATATGCGCCGCTTCAGTGTGTTTAGCTATCATTGTCAGTAGCAAAAGGTAATACTTCTATGCGCATGAACTACGTTCATGGAGTTAATACACTGACTTCGTGTTGCAACTCCCCCTGGCGGAGATCCGTGCTGTTATTTCAGCCACAGCTTTTGCTCCATGACGAACAGCGCCGCCGCTAGCGCTTCACGGCTTCACGAAATATTCGCACAATTCGACAATAATCGCATCAATATTTGTTGCGAATTCAATTTGCCTTCAATGCGTTAGAATTAGACCCCCTCGTGTGGGAAAAACCTGTCTGTCCGTCTTAAGCCTCTGTTGATAAGTGGAAAAGTGCAGGGAAGGAAATCGCCAGTCTCTCTCTCTCTCTCTCTCTCTCTCTCTCTCTCTCTCTCTCTATATATATATATATATATATATATATATATATATATATATATATATATATATATATATATATATATATATATATATATATATATATATATATATATATCCCATAATACCATCAAATTCCACTTTTGGGCCGATTACTTGAGCTGCTTGCGTACATTGAGGAGAAAAAAGAGAGGGAAAGATAAGAGAGGGTGGAAGGCAACGAGTGGCGAGAGAGACACTGTAGCCGCCATTCAAAGTCCAGTGGTGAGGAAGGTGGAGAAGGAAGGAGTACGGTGTGCCACACTGTGACTGCTGGACAAAATGAAATGCTTCTCAATCAACCTTTATTTAGTGTCCCCATCTCAGCCATTCACTAGTAAAATAGAACACATAAATACGTGCAAGGAACCCAGAGAGAATACGCCTAGAGCTAACGCACTTCTGTCGCATCAATTACATTGATCGTCCCCTTTTTTTAACTACACAATTCATACTCGATTCGGTAGGAAAGCAAGATTATTCGCATTCGATTTGGTTTCGAAACGGTACTGTTCGCACATCCCTACGCAGTAGTTATTCAATAAAGTTGCTTTAAAATGTTCTATACATAGCTAAAGACTAATAAAAAACAAAATTCTACTTCTGCCATCGGGTTGCTTCGCCTCCGGGCAGGCACCAAACAAAATGTCTCGCTTGTAGAAAATATGCGTCCCTGAACTTTCACCGGACAATTGAGCAATAGCTTTGTCAGCGATAGTGTTTCTTTGATGAGTGTGCACTTCGCTAGTTCAAATTGTTCATCCCTCCGATCTTTGGTTTACTGAACTGAGATCTTTGTGTAACTGCTACTTCTTAACGCAAGCGCGTCCTTGCGATCTGCAAAGTCAGCGCACGTTAGAGAACAAGAGTAGACATTTGGGCTAGTTGGTGTGCGCTCATCTTTAAAAAAGAAACGCCGGAAAGGACGGGACAAGAAAGAGACAACAAAACGAGACAACAGGCAGCGCTCGTCCTGTTGTGTCTTTCTTTTGTCGTCCTTTGCTCCGTTCTGGAAAACGTTAGGGAACCTCATTTGTTTATTAAAATTAGTCCGAGGCCATCGGCTACGGCGTCCCTCATTACCAATGTACTACTTAGGACCGTTAAACCAAAACATTTACAAATATTAATTTCTTAGTTCTCAGGGTGACATTTTTTAATTATCCTGCGCAGTGCCCATTTTGCAAGGGCGCGGAAATTGTGCCCATTATGTCTGAATAAATAAATCAATAAACCCACCTTATTCAGCAAAAGTGATCATGGTTAATTTTTATTTTCATTCATCCTCTCTCTCACACGAACACTGGAGACGACACATAACCGAAGAAATATTAGCGGCTGAAATGCAGGACAGACCTGGAATTAAGGCTGCTTAACGGGATCAATAAGAGCAAGACACCGTTTGGTTGTTGCCATGCAGATGTGCGGTTGCTACCGGCCGGAACTTCTCTTCATATAAACCAACCGTTCACAGTGAAAGTCGAAGTCCTGCCCTTCCCATCGCCCCTACTGTCTAGGACGTCGCTCGATTTCTCAACGTTTCTCGAAAGCCCACTGGGACACACCCATCCTCACCGGCCGCCCAACTTGAACATAGTAGCCGCTCTTTTCCACGCCCGTCCGCACAGAACAGAGCTGAAAATAAGAACTAAGCCGCAGCCAGGTGCCCAACCACGTTGGTCGAAAAATTGCTGTATCGTTCGCGTGCGGCGCCCGACCAGAGGGCGGGAGCCGAGTGTCGTCATCTGTTTCCCAAGTGCGATCCCTCTTTGCCCCCTCACGAACACACAAGTCACTGGGTGTCGTCCTTCGCACAGCCTGCCTCGCTGGGACCAAGCCATTCATCAGCCAGAGGCAGGTGTGCTCAGGGAAGTTCAGCAGTGCTGCGGAGAGAAACAGAAAAGCACGGCACTGAAAAGATGTGCTCTGTATTGCTATGTGGCTGGGACGTGGTCGACCAGTCGATTCCGGCGCCAAGCAAAAGGACGAAGAGAGAAACCAAAGGGAATGTATGAAGGAAAGAAAAAAAAGAACCCTGAAAGATGAAGGACCCCGTCCGTTTCTTTTTTTTTTTGTAGCTCGTACGTGAGACGACGAATGCAACCGATAACCTTGAGACGCCCGGCCCCATATGTTGTTAGGGGTGATCGATTGTGGCATATGCAGGTATATAGCCCGGACAGAAAAAGGAACGCGCCCAGACCGATGTACGGCAGACGAAGCATTAACGTGCGTACCCCGTCTGGTGGCGCAAGTGACGTCTACCAACAACGGAAAAGCAGATGGTTCTGGGATTCGCGAATCTGAACATTGGGAAACCTTTATTCGCCCCGCATTAATGACTTTTGCGTAGAAGCAAATCTTCAGCTAATGAATAGGACTGCTGTTTTCAGTCGTTATCGACCTGTTGTGTACTTCTTTTCATATCTCTTTCCTCTGATTTGCCGCAGGAAGATGGCAAAATGTGTAGGCAGGAAAACCAAATAGAGGTGTGCCATCAGCACTGAACCCATCCCTCACCTCCCCCCTTGCGCCATGGATCTGAGCGAGTGGTTACGATGCACTGCTCTTTAGGACTGCGAGGACGAGGGATCGAATTCAACTCCTGTCGTCGGCCCCGTCTTGATGAGCGCGAAGTGCATAACACACCCGTGTGCTGTGCTGTGTCAGTGCAGCTTGAGGACCCCCGGTAATCATGATTAACCCCAAGTCCATCATTACGTCGCCTCTTTATCTCTTCCTTCTTTCACATTCTCCTTCAACTCTGCTTTCATGGTGTGGTAGACGTGTCCGCCAAATAGTGATACAGTTACCGAGGCTTTCCTTCCTTCATATAACCAGTTTTTACAGCTGGAGCGCCGGAGTGGCCACAAGCGTGGGTACAGGGTTGGTCAAAAGTTCCCAGGCCACAGGATTTACTTTTGAGTGTTATAGTCCGGAAGTTACGGCACCCTCGAAGCTGAAGATCTGTGTAGATGGTAGGAGAAGCATCATGCTCACCTCTGAAAACCTTGATAGCTTTAATAGCTTCTTAAGTTCCAAGACATAACTCCAAAAGCCAGACCCTGCAGCCTGGGAAATTGTTACCAACCCTGTACTAATGAAAGATACCAGCAGTAACCGAAACCAAGGAAAGCATGACACTTGTCTCTCTTCTTTATTTTTTTTATTTGTGTTGTAGATCATTCGGAAATTAATAGTACAATTATTTTACGGGCGACAGATCATTAATTAGAAATTAGATGAAAAACAACCGCATCCCAAAGGTGCGGACGAACCACTACTTCGGTATCTCGCGCACGATGCTCTACGATCTGAGCTACGGCAGCGGCTGTCCGGTCTTCTATTTTCGATAGTATTAATGTTGCAAGTAACCAAACCTTGATAGCGTTCACCAGTTCCACCCTCGTCCATAACGGCGGACGTAGTACGCCCTGTATTACCGCGAGTGCCACTTAGGAACGTGATCGAGTGGTGAGGGTGGAAGGTGCGCGAGAACCCTCATACGCTACCCTTGGCATCAAGACCGCCAGAGCTGAGGCCCTCGTTAAGCTTTTGAGCAGAAAATGGAAAGGAGGGGCCTGACGCCGCTAACAAGAGCGTCAGGCCGCTCTCACTCTTTAGTGTTTTAAAGACGGTTAAGCAGTCAGTCTTCTCATGCGAAGAATTGTTTTTTTCTTGCTTTTTTCGACGCTGCGGTCGTTGTTTACTTAGCCTAATTTTCTTTTTACTCGCCACTGCACCTAGGAATAATGTAGCGGCTTCACGCTAGCCGAGTGCCATTCGTTCAAGAAAGTAAGGAAAGGAACTAACGGGCACTGCATAATTCAGTTTCTCTGTTCTTTTCATGAATTTGCTGGCAAAGACATACCACACTGTAAGAAAATTTGTCTTTGAAGCGTCCGCAGAAGAAAGCGGCTTCCAGTCGAGAGGTGACAATGCTGCATATAACGGATGAAATAACTGATATACATAGCTTTAACGGAAGTATACCGTGATGTACTGGTGGTGCATGGTCGCTCAGATCACGCCTCGATTACGATGACTCCGACACGAGCGAAAGGACAAAGTACGCATAGCAGTCGCGTGAGGGAGCACGGGAGCAATCACAGAAGCAACTATAACCCAACCGTGAAGGCAACCACCATAGCGACAGGGCAGCAACCACAGCAGCAACCGCGAAATCAGTCAAGCGATCAATCACAGAATCAAACACAGAATCAACCACGGGATCAAAGACGGGATTAACAATAGCAACAATCACGGGACCAACCTTGCATTCAGCTACGAAAGAAAACGCAAGAGGAGTCACGTAGCATTCACAGGAGCAGTCGCAGGAGCCAGCACAGCAACAGTTAAAGGAGCAACCACGGAAGCAACCACGGAAGGAACCGTGGGTGCTGTTATGACCAGCGACCGTGCACCGCCGCGGCTCCGATCAAACACGGATCGTTCCCCACCAGCCTGGCCTTTGGAAAAGCGCAGTTCGCCCGGGCTTCATCACGCCTGTCGTTGCGCGGTATCTACATATAACCGGCTAGCGGTGGAGGCGTGAGAAAATTTCTAGTGATCACACCAGAGATAATCGATGCTGAAGCCAATTAGCAGAGAAGAAAAGAGGAAAATAAGAGCTCGTTAGGACTTACATGATGGATGCTAACAGCTTTGGAAGCCGGGGCGAGGGGGGGGGGGGGGGGGGGGGGCACTCCACGTGACAGGCCAAACTCGTGGATTCTGCCCACACAAGCGTGCGCTGCGGTGTTTTCTTCTGCTCCGTGAAATTATCTTTCTTTTGAAATGATAGTCAAGTTACTTTCTCTCTCAACTGAAGTGACAATAAAATATAGTAGCAGCACTGCACTGAGATCTCCTTAGTTTTTTGGACTGTTATGGTGTTTTGGAACCACGGTACCAGAACCTTACGTTACTAAAGCAGCCTGGCCAAGCAGCTCCTCTCGTGCACGAAACATTGCCTTCGAAAAAAAAAAGGCTCAAGGTCAAGTACGCAAGCCTACGTCTATTTCCTAGCGTCGTGTGTAACAGAAAAGAGATACACGGTCGAAAGAGTTAAAAGACAAGCCGCAAACGTTCGGCTTATGAGCGAGGAACGCAGTGTGGCGTCGGAGCATTGGGAGATGTGCGGTCACAGAACTGATTTTGACTGGGCCGCTGCGTTAAAGACCGATCCAAACGTGAGGAGACTGATGGCCGAGTACTGACACATTCACTTTACGCAATCTGAGCCACTGCTCGGATAGTCATTTTATATCCAATGAATACACGAAGCGCCAAGCGTTTACCACCTCGGTCACGATTATTAAGACGTATCACCATGTCGCACATTCTGACACAAAGCCTCGCCGCGATATGTCCAGCGCCGGCGCGTAATGTCGTATTTATGGTGAACGAACTCTACCGAGGTAACTCGAGACCCATGGTTAAGTACGTGTTAAGTGGCGTCGGGTGAAAGCCCTATCCATCCTCGAGTCGGGCGATGCGATGCTTCAGCGCGTAATGCAATCCGCGGGGTGAATTGCCCCTAGACGTTGCGAGCGAGTAGCGTCTTATCTGGGCGTACCAGATGACGCGGGCCCAGCCGGCCCGTTTCCCAAGACCTACGACGACGGTGTCGCAAGGGGGCGCTATTATCGCGGTTTCGGGCTGCCGTCACCCGACCGAAATGGGGAGCCGGGCAAGCAGATCCGCGCTGTGGAAGAGTACGGAGTGTTGCAGAACTGCGTTGCCGAGACATTCGGGCTCCTAACCATGAGTACGGTACAGACAACTGGCGTCTCATTCTTCCTGTCACAAACTAACGGCCATCAGTGAGCGCGCATCCACGCACACAGGGGGCGTATACATTGAAGCACTCGAACGGACAGGTCCGCAAGCGAACGTAGAGTGCCTTCATTTATTTTTTTATTTATTTCAAGGCATAAATATTGTCCTCCCGGGTATTATACAAGGGAATGCGGTTACAGTATGCCGCTTAGCACTACATAGTGTGCATTCAAAATGAGGTATACTTGCTACGACAGACTTGAATATCCGCCCGGACCTAAAATTCAGTATACTGAAACGATTACTGCAGGAATATGGAACTAGTGGAGTACATTAACGTCTCTTCAGGATATTTGGATGTGCATGACCCGATACTTATTTTGACAAGGAATAAGAGCTTAAGCTAGCACTGCTTTATCTTAAAATGCATGAATAAAGACTAGTCTAAATGGACTGGACTGATTGGAGTGAGTGGCATGGAATGGACTATGACTTACTGGACCGAATGTCTTCTGTAGGTTTGACTGATTACACTGGACACGTCTAAACTGCACTGACGGGTCTAACTAGACGGACTGCAGACACTGTACTCGTCTGAATGTCCTGATGGACTGGGAGGACTGGACTGCCTACAGACTTAATAGTCGCCTCTAAACTAACTGACTGGACTGATTTGATTGATTACTGACAGGAATGACTGATCCGACTGACCGAGTGAATGAATGAGTGGATAAATAAATAAATGAGTAAATAAGTAAATAAATAAAATGAATGAATGAATGAATGAATGAATGAATGAATGAATGAATGTATGAATGAATGAATGAATGAAATATTCCTGCAGAGTTTCCAGCGATTAGCCAGAATGCAGACCGGCGCATTTAACTCGACGACCGAGCCCTTTCACCCACATGAGAATCTGCTCTGAATCCCTATCCCCAAAAAAGAAGATTAATTCTGCCCTTGAAGCGCCCACGCTTTCGAAGAGCTCACGTGAAATAAACTTATACCTCTATACCTGTCCACAGCGCAATCCCATTTCAAGCAACTACGATGGTAGCTCGAACAGTGAACATCAATTTCATCGGAGCAGCATATTTTTTTCCATGGCAGCGCCTATATTGTTAGCCCAGTTATATGTGAATCTGTTACAGCGCTACAATGCTCAGGTCAGTACCAAAGAGCACAAAGCCTGTCCCTCTAGTCTTTTCACATTCTAAGTGACCTTGCTGCCGTAAGTGTCAGGTTAAAACATCAGTGAACTTCCCTTCAAGGCTTCAGTATTGATCAAGAGAGCACATATTCGGGCACACCGGTGATTCATAGCAACAGCAAGCGCACAATACATAAGGTACTGTGCATATAAAGGATGCCATTGTCTCCTTTGCCTCTCATGCATCTGGAGCCTCTTCAGAAGCGAAACTGGGAAAATAAAACAAATCTACAACGCAACTGCTCACATCTTGATCCAATGAGACGTAACATTTCTCCGACGTCGCTCAAGGTTTAGCATGTCTTTCCTCGAAATATAGGACGGAATATTAGATACAAAAAGTCAGGCGGGACTGTCCATAGGAGCCATGAACGTAGAGTATTTATTCCCATCTTGTGAAGTAGGTTCATACATGTTATATTTAGAGTCCAGAGTCATATATCTCTCAGCTGATATTATGTAAACGGCATATTTATTCCAATGTCTCGACATTAGGTTCGCGTCCCAAGCCTGACATCGTGATTTCGAATGCGCATTTCGAATGTCGCGCTTTGCGTCTTCCGAAAGAACCAAATCGCGCCTTTCGCTTTACGCACGAGTATTCTCGATACTGAGTGCGCGACGCTTTCTTGCCCAACGTTCAAGGCATACAGTATCCCTGGGTTTTGGATGAAGGCTGCAAAAGCCGGAGCTTTGCGCTTCGTCAAAGCTCTTTTACATGCGTCTCTAAATCTCTAACTTTAGGTACGAAATACGATTGAATACATCATCAACGGTGTCAACTCCCTGCACTTGATATTAACCTAGCGATACTATAGACAGATTTCGCCCGGAATGGTTCCGTCAGTTTCATTTTCAGACTGTTTTTGCACAGTCACCGTATACGTGTTATGAAATCTAATCTTTATTAGCCACATATTTGTCTCTTGAGTGTACTTTCTCTCTTTACCGTCTTACAATGAATGCGTGATTCGAAACCACTGATTACTACCTGAGTTTATTAGCAGCCATTCTGCGTTTCGACGCGAAGAAGCCACTAATACAAGGCTGATGTGATGACCAGGTGGCATCACTCTGAATGTCAAAGCCTGCAGCCACTTTTTCGATTCTTTCGTCTTTGCCTTCAGTATTGATCAAGAGAGCACATATTCGGGCACAACGGTGATTCATAGCAACACTTGATTCGAGTCTGCCCACTGTAACAATTTTTTTTCAACTATTCTGCCCTGCTTTATACTTCTTTCTTTTAAATTCTCACTGACTCCTTGCTGTACTGCTACGGCATTCAGAGAACACGAACAAGACAACGACACAACGCCAAGCACCGAACGAAGGCATTTTCCGGTCCCCTCAAGCGATTCCTCTAACACGTCCGCGAAATTCATTCTTTTTCCCAAGAGCTAGTTTTCTCCAATCAGCTCTTCAGCTAGCCTAACCTGCGCTCCTCAGCTTTATCTTCAGTCTTGCAGTGTTCGATGCGTCAGCTTTCGTCGGCAGCGATCGACTTTTCTGTTTGCCACACGCCCTGCCGATATCAACCTCTCTGCTTTTTCAGCGCTAGAAAATGCAGCAGACGAGCTTGTTCAAAGACTAGAAGTGTTTCTTGTTTGTTTTTCTCACCCAACAGAGCATGTCTTCGTCGCTTTGAAATCCTCGTAGAAAATATCGCAAAAAAAACCAGATGCCCCTCTTAGCTGGTCCCGCAAACTCGGTAATTTTTATGTTGCGCTCACGTTGTACGTGCCAGAATGAAAACTAACTACAATACCCGAAGCCTAACGAGAAATAGTAAGCTCATCAGAGTGGAACACGCAATATTGTCGCTTCTCTTTGCCTTGCGGTCCGGCGTGCTGTGAAATACAGCCACCATAGAAAAGTTATGGTCAAGCAGCTACGGTGATCGGCTACAGCACCACATCGTGTCTCAGCGAAACTGAGTACTAGCAGTAGTAGTTAACGGTTAATGACGCAGTAGCAACTGGGACTATAATGCGCTTAATACAAGGTGGTATAAGTTGGATATAGATATTGTATGTTGAGGTCCGAATCATACGTTTCAAGCAATGTCAAAATATTGAGCTCTGCTTAAAACGTAATTAAATCAATGTGAAGGGTAAAAAGTTGCTAATAAAGTGACGGACACTGTCGCTTGCGGATGTTCACAGTGTGTTTTCATGATTATATGCCCTACTGTCGAGACGCTTCCGGCTTAGCTTCTCAACATCAGGTACACTGGAAGAACACTTTGGCAGCCATGGTGTTTCTATCTGGTACGGTTTTTTTTTATTCGATAACATGGCAAACG
This sequence comes from Amblyomma americanum, assembly GCF_052857255.1. Classification (NCBI taxonomy): domain Eukaryota; kingdom Metazoa; phylum Arthropoda; class Arachnida; order Ixodida; family Ixodidae; genus Amblyomma; species Amblyomma americanum. Next base: position 134,819,274 of record NC_135501.1, read on the forward strand.
GCTTAGTCTCGTTCTGTACGCTGCATGGTGTTCAAATTGAGTGGAGGCAATAATAAGTAAACCAAAGTATAAGGTACATTCGACACGAGAACGTCCACTCTGCCTCCTGGACATCAACTAGCGTCATCTGTTGGCCGCCCAAAGGCCAACACGCGTAATACAATCCATGGGGTACTTAAAATTTGTACTTTCGAGAAAACTCGAGAGTCTCGAGAGATTGTGCGCGGACGTAGCGACTATCATGGCCAAAAATTTCTTCTCGGTGGAAAATCTCATCGTTGAAATGGTTCCAGCGCACATAGCAGCTATTTCGGACGGCCATAAAAATTCAGTGGAATAAACGAACCATTCAAACTTCCCGCAGTGGTTTTGAGTGTTCACGCTTTCAGGTAGTCGTGTCAACTAGAAGCATTTGTCCGCAATTTCTGGGCCTGAGTGACGTTTTAGATGACGGCAGCAGGCCTTCATCCATCTGCAGCGGCTGACGAGTGTTTGCAATGCTAGCGTCATGTGGACCGACATAAATATGCTGTGCAGCCCAATATATTCCCATACGTATCGGCACAGTAGCAGCGGCCAAAAAAAGCAACAAAGGAACTCTTCAACAAGGCGTTTTTTTTCCGCTGCCAAACACTGTCACGCTCGAAACGCAAGGCCACGTGGAGTACAAGACGCAAGAAACAAGATAAACTGCAAAAACAGTGACTAGAGAACGGCGTTCAACAGAAGATGCAATGATAAAACGCGTAAGTGGTCCTTTCCTCCGTCACGGCCAATGGCTTCTCAGCTCGTGACACAAGGCCGGCCAGCGAATGGACAGGTGTCGGAAACGATATAGCTAGGGTGCGAAAAGAAACGGGAATTGGTCCGAAAAGAGAAAGGCTGGCGGGCAGTAACGGTATTCCATTACTCGGCAATGGGCGACTGGAATGCCTTTGTCGCGCGGACGGCGGGCGGCTTGAGGCGCGACGGCGGTGTCAAGCCATTCTCGACCTCCGGCGAAAAGGCTGTCAGAGCTGCTTCCCTGGAAGGCACGGATCACGTAAGAGCCTGTCTGACCGTTTGGGGCCTCTATACGGAGGCTCGATACCTCAGGGATCAGCAGATTTAATGAGTCAGGGCCACGTCGAATTGGGCAGCGAAGACGCACATCAGGAAGATGAACCGTTTCTCGAAGAGAGGAGGAACAAAAATATACGGCTTAAGAGTCCAGGCTTTTCTGGACAGCGAACACGCATTTAGATGGATCACAAGAGTTGTTTTTAAAACAGGAAGGTAATTTTAAAGATCTAGTTTTCGAACAAGGACTTTCGCATCAGCACTCGTCAGTCTCTTTCAGCCGCTAAAAAATAAAACAGAAATAAACAGACTTCGTTGAAATGGCTCACATTCATTCAGCGAAGGTTCCGTGAAGCGGTTAGCGAATAACATTTTTTCGTCTGTTTTAAAATTTGCTGTCACAGAAGTCAGACGTACAGCTGCCGTAAGTCGATGAGGAGAGACCTTAGAAGGCTGTTTCTGCGTCAAAGCAGGACGGGATGCAGCGGTGGCCAGCCTGTGACAGGTAGTGATAATCATCATTTCCGGTGACACATGACTTTGTTGTGGGGCGTTCTGACAGTGCAGCTTCTCATTTGCTTACGCATGTTGTGGCTTTCACATGCGTGAGAACAAAATGTGAGAAAGAGTATATTTAAAACATAGTGACTGGCTAGTTGGTTCAGCATTCTGGAAAAATTGCAGCGCAGCAGTAACAAATACGAGACGAGAAGGACGCAAACACAGCGCTTGTGTTTGCGTCCTTCTCGTCTCGTATTTGTTACTGCTGCGCTGCAATTTTTCCAGAGTATATTTAATGCAGAAGTTCGAATTACTTTTCGCTGTGGATTCAAATTGGCTCATCTGCTCTGTAACATTCACAAGAATCAAAACAAAATATGAGAAAGAGTATATTTAACGTCGAACTCCGAATTACATTTCGCGAGGTGGGCGCACGCCAAGAGGGCACCTGGGTCTCATTAAGCCTCAGCCTGTAAGGACCCTTGAAATAAACGGTCTTCTTGAAACGGTCTATCCTGAACGATGAAAATGACAGGTCTACGCCGTGGTAAACAGCCAATTTTAAAATAAAGATCTCGAACAGCTTGCATTTTTTTATGGCCGCCTTTCGAATCGGCTGAGTACTAAGTATGCTCAATCAGACCCCGGGTATAGAGGTAAGCGTAATGAATTTTTTTTTATATTGTGGACAAGATGCTTTGTGTTCGAAATGTTTCGTGGCTGTCACTTTCAGTTGTATGCTGCGCGCCAGGCATATGCATTGCTCGTGGCAAGTCAGACGCTACTGACTGCTGGCGACAACTAGTGTTAAAGTTTGTAAGTGACGGCTTCATATGTATGCCTTAGATATACTAGCTAAATGACTGCCCCGCCTTTTGAAGAACCTTTCGAGACTAGTATAACAGAAAGGCTTTGTCGCGGAAATAGGTGCTTCTTTTAGACCCGACCTCTATTCATTTTATTTAGCTACTTTCGAGGCGATTTTCGTCACCATATTCTGCGCAGTTGATCTAACGGCCCACGCGACGAAGAAAGAGACCTTAAACAATTACATGACTTTCTTTTACGTACTTTTCTTTCGACAATCAAATCTACGGCGCCCCACTGCAGACGGAGCAGCGACTGCTATACTAAAAGAAACTGAGAGCGCCGTTTATTCTAAAAAGCTCCTGAAGGCAATGCTTCAACGAGGCGAATAGACATTAAAGCCAGCAAAACAAAGAGAAGAGCTCTTCGATTTACGCCAGCGGCTTGATCCGCTTTCCGGAAAGCTTACGTTTTTTTCCGTCTCTTACCCAGACAGTTACTCCCAGTCCAAACGCTCAGCCTTAAGGCTGAACCGCATCATAAGTTCTGTTGCTTTCGCGCATGGGGACTCTCCCAAAGTGGCATATAAACTATTCTCGGCAAGAACCAATGAGAAAACGAAATGCAAAAAGAAAACTTGTCGCAGTGTACAGATGCCCGGGGATGTCCCTAGAGAAAGAATCGGGCAGAGCCAGTCCCAGTGTGTGCGCCGAGGAAGGATATCTGCAGGAGCCCCTTTTGCATTAGCAGCAACCGTCTTTGATTCGAAGAAGCGTTCAGTCCCTTGGCGCCGGACTAGGAAATGCTTACTCAGGACAAACCCCGAGAAGCTAAGTATAGAAAGCCTCGGACGCAGCTTTTTGCGCATTTAGGTTGGCTATGCGTGTCGAAAAGCGGAACACAACTTCCGGAGGTACCGAGAGAGGGCGCTGTGAGCTAAAAGGTGGCGCCAAAGGAAAATAAAGAACTTCGGCAGGAAGAGGCCAGCAGGAGTCCCAACAGAATGTTGTATATGCACAGTTTTTCTTACCACTTCGTGTCTCGCTCTGCTTGTCTATGTTCCATCGTTTCAGGTTACGATAAGAAGAGAACAGAAAAAAGAATTCACCGATAACTTAAACACACAGAAGGCACGAATGCTTTTGAGGTGTTGGAAAGAGTAGCCTCACGAGGAAATGTGGACGGATGTTCAGAATATCATGACAGCCTCGTAATGTTTGTTGATTTTTACTTTTAAAAGATTTCTTTCCCAAACACAAACATTGTAAAGGCATCCACTAACATAAATTTTACCTCATGTAGGCGTTCCATTACCCATCCTATCGAATAAGGTTCTGTTGAAGCATTTGTTTAAGATACCTTCTCTTCGCCCCGTCATGTGTAATCAAATCAATTCAAAGCATGAGGGCTTTCTACAAGGGAGCACTGGGAACAAATTAAGCGTCGCCTGTGTCGATAGATTACTGCGCTCTAAAGACAAACGTGTTCTTTAAGTGAAAACGGAGCTTTTATGCTACAGCAGACAAAAACAGTAAAAATGAAATGCAGGCATCGCCGCCAGCGGCAGTTTTCGCAAGTAAACTATGGTGACGTCACGGCAGTTATAGCTCTACGGATTCTTGAGGCTACGTCACGCCGTCCTTCTTTTCCACACGGCGACCGCGGAATCTTTTTCGGTCATCACGTCATAAGTTCGAATCGAGCAGAGGGAAAAGAAAATGTTGCCGGTTGGAATACAATATGCTAAGCAATAATTTGCTCCTTAAGTACAGAACAAAACGTCAAAATAGCACGACAATGAGTCAAAATCTCGATTTTTGCTCACAACATAAATTGCATGCAGTTGTCTTTAGTGCGCGTTGCGCCGCTGTGTGTCACCTCTCTCGCCCGAGTTCGCAGGGTTTCTTCTGTTTTCCGACAAGCCATAGCCATAGAGAAACCATGGGAATAAATGGAGACGTAAAAACAATGCGACAACTACGCGCATCGGCATAACCCAGTCTGTTCGAAGCGGTGACAAATCGCGAGCACGTCGCGCGAGCGTGCTGTCTCCCACGTGAAACAAATGACTCACTCTACTTTTCTGGACTAAACTCTCCTCCGCTGCTGGATCAAGCATGGAACAGAGTCGAATCCATGCACTCAAGCAGGAAGAAGAGAAAACCCAAGACTAAAGCATAAAGCAGTGGAGATGTCTGCGCAATCACTCCTCCCACGACATCGTTATTTTCTTGAAAACAAAAAAATAAAAAGTGGGCCTCCAAGCCCTTTGAAGAAAAACAAAGCGGTGGCGTCCACGTTCGTGTGCTCAGCTCTGGCGTGACACATCTCCGCCTCGCGTCACGCCATATCTTGGCAAACACGTCAAACGCTCCTTGGCATACACAGTTCTGCCAAGAGAGAGGAGAGACATTCGCTCTCCAGAGGGCGCTATAGTTGTCATCCGACGAATGCGAACACGCGCGTTCTTCTAATGCGGAAACAAGAAATTGCTATAAAGAGCAGGATTGTGCAGAAGAGTTCGGCGTCTTTGTCACCTGAAGTTCGACTGTCTCCTGAGCTACAGCTGAGCGCCCAAAAACTATGAAACGATCTCAGCGTCGAACGGGATAAATGGATAGAGAGAGGTAGATAGAAAAAAAAAAGAAGATTGGTACTTTCCAAGAGTGCTGCTTTTGAACAAAAGAAATAAAGTGATCTTTCTTTGCAATCATCGAAAGAGCTATTTGTTCTGCGACGAGCCGAAAATGGCGGCACGGAGCTGTGCATTGGCCCGATTTATGCTCCGTCGAGGAAAAATGGACCACGATGAGCACAGTCGATTTCTTTTCAACTCGTGGGAGTTATTCCAGTTCTCGAAGCGCGTCTACGCATACTGCGCTCTGGGCAATTCTCTCGGAGCTGCTTCTTCACCTTTCTTCCTCGATCTACAGAGAGCATTTGGAGAAGTGTGAGCAATAAGCCCTAGGGGAAGATTTGTACTTGTACTGCTTTACTTATCCTGTTTCCAGACGCACTGCTCGTTCCGAGACGAGTTGTGACAGTAACGCAATAAAACATTGAAAAATGGATAAGAAAGGCTCGGGGCAAGCAGCCATTAGTGTGGATGAAGTTCGTTTTTGAGACACATAGTTATTGCTTTACTTCTCCTGTCTTGCACTACCATCATTCATTCGTTTATATTTTGTCGTTTGTAAGACAGGTCAATGTGCGGGACGGCTGAAAGATAGCAACGTTAAAATTTGATAAGGCCTTCAGGCTTGTCACACGATGTACATTCTACTAACTGAAGGAAATCATTTCGAAGACGGAATGAAAAAACAGTGTTGAGCCTTGATCTCTTTAGATAAGATGTGGTATCAATTGCAATTAGAAGACGTAATTCTTTTGCGCATGTTTGGTAGCCAGCCTTATTTCAAATTATCTCCAAAGAAGCTTAACAAACTTCATACCTCAATCACAGATATGAATTGGATTCAAATTTACCATTTAAAAAGAATTCTATTCTTTTGTGCAAATTCTTAGGAGTGTAGTCAGCTTTTCATATTCGCAAAAAACTACACAATTGAAAGTACATTTCACTTCTCTAGAAGCGAAATAAATTTCGCACGTATTCATTCTGGGACTGAAAGCAGTTATTCCAAGTGTATGTTTTCCTTCTCTTTTTTTAACAGTGCATTTCTCAAGGGCGCATGACTAATGTTCACATGCTAGCAGACTCCCTACAACAAGAACCGATGTAGATTTTTTTTCTGTTGCATAAATACACCTGTCATTTCTCCGGTGCACATTTTGATACAACTGCAACTTCTTTGCAAGAGCTGCCGGTTTTTTCTCCTAATATCGCTTGATAAATTACACTCAAACCCCGCAGGTAGTGCAAGAATGTCAATTCCCACTAATTTGTGTTTATCTTTCCTCGCGCATTTCGAATCCTTGCCTCGATGCAGGCAATCTCATCCCGCCTGTTTCTTTGGCAACAGTGGATTAGCCCCACACATGACTACGCTGAGAGCTCGTCATGCACAAAACTAGTGAACGCGGTCGTAATTTGTTTCGGTATAATTCGCCTTTTTTAACCTGAATTTCTCCACACGCAGTATGCGCTCGAAAGCTGCAAATGTGCTGTGACCGCCGTTATCACCGCTTTATTTGCGCGTTCATAACTACATTTTTCCCGCTTCTTTTATCTCGCGTTTCTGGTCATTTTACCATTCGCTCATGCAGCTATTTTGTAACTTTTCTTCTTTACGAAAACCGGGTTTCACGGCCAACGCTTTGCCACACTCAGCTTTTTCACAGTTTTCTTTTCTTTTTATTCTTTCTGTCTTTCTTTTCCTGCTGAACAGCGATGAAAACCGTGCACTCGGGAGATTAAGACTGAATATAAAGGAATCGACGTTTCGCGAAACGCGCTAGTCCCTTGTCCGCAGTGCAGGCGGAGGGCGAAGTTGGCGGCTTAGATGTGGCTTAGATGGAGCACTGACTATGCGTAGACCTCGGGATAGCTTCCCAGCGTCCCACTTAAAGCGTGCGTCCTATTTGAATATGAAATGATTTCAAAATCCAGCGTGATGACAGCATATCCGCGTCTTCATTTTCTTCCGCTTTAGTCTTTGGCTACTCTCCACAGTGCAAAATCAAGAGTTAGTTCTCTGCGACAGTCGGCTCTCGAGTGAGCTCGTAGTCGTCTTCCAGTCTTCTTGCCTGTTTCCCCTACATAAAGAAGAAAGCAGCGAGGAAGAGGCCCCTTCACCTGGTTTCGTTGTTCTCGAACACGACGGTTCCTTCGCATGGCTCGAAGTCCTTGTTCATCTTGGCCGTGCCCTCGATGGCCTTGTACGGCAGAAAAACGCGGCCCCGGGCTCCGCTGAACCGGTTCACCTTGATGCGGTACTCGCCCACGGCCTCGCTTATCTCCACCTGGGGGGAGGGTGACAAAAGACAGACACAGAATGGAGAAAAGGCTTAGCATCTTTTGGGTGGGCTAGAACAACGGAGGATACAGTAGCATAATCGAAGATCCTGCTCCGGTAGGGTAACGTCGATTGATCCCGTGGGACAGGGTGACAGAGAAGTCGGTACTTAAGCCAAACACTACGACTATGCTAACGAAGGTTCAGGCTGATGTAGGGGATGAGGGCAAGCTTGGAAACTTTAGCGTTTTATTAAGCGATAACACAAGAGCACTACTGGAACGAAAAGAAAGCGGTGTCACACTTGCCACCTGCCAAGGTTGGTACACAGAAGAGCCAGCTGCAACCGGTCACCTGCTACGTTTTGCAGGTGGCAAAGACATGGACAGCAGCTCAGAACAACGTTATTATGCTATAGTATTGTCTCAGCTAAAAGTAATTGGGTGGCCTACAAGTTTTTTTTTTCGACTAGCGTGGCAGCGTCTACCCCCATCGAGTTTTGGCTATACAATGGCAAGGCAGAGGTACATCTATATTTTACGAATGAGGTAGCGCCGAAGTGTAGCCGTTCTTTATGAAGGAAAATTTACTCATCTCAAGTATGTTCACTTTTTCAATGTTTCTAAGGCGTTATTTAAGAGTAAAATGTTTGCGTGGCTCACGCATGATTGTTAATTAAGGTACAAGCGAAGAATCAATAGAGAGTTATAGCATATCGTTACCGTGTTTACGTTACCGTTTACTGGGCCCGGCTAGCGACATCTACGCTTGCGCCGCCACTTACCGGTCCGCTAGCACTTTACGGAATCTCTTTTAGCGTTGCGGAAAGTTAGCGTTCGCTCGTAAAAAAAACATAGCGGCGCCCTGCACGGCCGCTTCGGATCAAATACAGCACCGTCGACGCGTTCTTCGGCGCCATTTCTCGCTATACATGAAGGCATTCGCTTTTAATTTGCAAACTCTCACTCATACGTTGAGGCTTGAGTAACAAGTAGGCCACGTTTTTGAGGTGATCCGCAGATTTTCGAGCACTTAAGCCTAACTATATGTCGTGTACATAGCAACGACTACACTGCAGCTCTTCAGTTTTGTGCCCGATTTAACATTTTTCTATATTTTCATGATTTTTTTCCTCGAAAAAAAAGACTGCTAATTTTCATACTATAGTCATAAGTAACTGCAGAAAATAAAAAGTTTCACCGGCCCCGAGTTGGCGCGCTTAAACTTACTGCCACTAGATGACGCCACTGTGTTTACATCCAGATATCTGAAGAAGCCACGATGCGGCACGGCAAACAGGTGTCGTAGTTGTGCTTTTTTACAGCGCTCGCAACGCAATGTGCGCTGTGTATGCAAGCTTACTGAGGTCTACGTAGTGAAACTCTCTACTGGCCAAGGTATGCAAATGTGTTTAGCTTCACGGTCGCATTTGAAAAGCTGCTGAGTCGGCTGTTAGCTGAAGTGTAGTCGGTACGTCTTTATATGCAGAGAAAAAGATTATTAAAGTGTAGCATCTCACTTCATAGAAATGATTGCAATGCATCCGAATTTTTTTGTTTCATTAAAAGCTGGGCATATGCCATCATCACCAGTCGTTTTAGCCTTACGGTAACTTGTTACGGGAGAGACGGTACGCTAAAACGCCTTCTGGAGTGTGCCGCGCTAACCGGAAAGTCCGGCGTCCGGTAACACGGTAAACGGTAACGTAAACACGGTAACGATACGCTATAACTCTCTAATAGCTTTGGAGCGCAAATGACAGCACTAATATTACCGGATGTCACGACCAACAAATAATTGTTTTCCAGGCTGGAAAGCTGTAGATCTATCTCATCAGTCTGACGTGGGCGATGGCTTTGAAGGCGGTAATCTAATCGGAGGCGCTTTCTGGATGTGATAACATAGATACAAGCTGACAGGGGCGAGTCAAAGCAGAGTTCATAATCTAACGTTGGTTCATCCGAAATACCGATACCTTTTGTGAATTTTGTCATCTTTCTGTCTGCCAGAAAAATATTTACTAACACACATATGATCGCTCATTCAAGACAAAACAGCCGAGAAGCAGTAGCTTTAATAAACAACTGAATGCATAGTCTCTGATTCAATAAAGCGTCAAATTTTAACACTCTTGCCAGATAGGCTATTAAAAATGCTATGATGATTGATACGACAATGCCTGTAATTGATCGGCTTTAGTCGCAGTGAGTTTTCTCAATTCACCAATTCGATTTTTTTATAATTTAACGGCGTGCCTTAAAATCCCACTTCGTGAACTACTAATAACACAGTCGGTGATTCGTTCATTTTCCGATGGGTCGAACAACAAACATTAATTACCTATAATGAAAGTTATGTGCTAAATAAGAGCTGGTAGATTCGATTACCGATTTTCCAATCGATTATTAGAGTCGGTCAGTGTGGTATCGAGGGAATGCATAGTGCACACATACCTGGCTCTCGGGCAGGCTAAAGACGCCGCTGTGGTCGTCGTCCAGGATCATGACGGTGCAGACGGAGGGCGTGTCCAGCTTGACCGGAGGCCTGCCCGCTCCCGTCGTGGCTCCTGGAGGCTGCGGCTGCCCGGGCGACCCGTTCATGGCCGCCCCGCTGCCCAGGTAGCGGGGGTTCGACAGCCGCACGTAGAAGTGCTCGTCCTCTTCGAACACGTCGTCGTCGATCACCTGCACGACGCCACGACCCGTCTGCAAAGGCCTCGAGACAAATCACTCCCGCTAAACTTGCCATGCTATGTCTCAGCACTTGGGTTATAAAGTTGAAGAAATGGGAATGTTACTTGTGCATTGGCAAATAGCAGATCGTCACCTGATGGCGTTCCTTGCGATAGTTCCTCACATGCGACTCTACCAAGTCCAATTAGTTTAAACGAGTTGTAAAGACCCTCTCTGACGATTAAGGTGACGATGACATTGAGATTTATTAGTGCAAGGACAGCTTTGGTCGAAAACCGCCATGGGACCAGGTATTCACTTTTTCGCAAGGTGAGGCCATTTGTCCAGCAATTCTCCCCATAGAATCCGAGCACCGGGCCCGGGAAAAACTTGTACCCATTGTGTCACCGGTGGGTACCCAGTGGCACTGGAATCGAACACCGCACGTACCGCAAGATACGCTGATGTTCAAACCAATGGGCCAACTCTGCAATCTCTCGTTAATGATCTAGAACTGATGATTACGCAGTGTACGAGGTATCGCTGGTGGTGACTGCCAGGGCAATGGAAAAGGTCACCGACAACGTTCAGCAGTCGCAGTCATTGCTGCAACAGTCACAAGTCTATGCCTACCGTTAGGAGGCGCGGACAACTCGCGAAGGCCGCTTAAAGCCGGTGGCCAATTTTAGAATAAATAAGTAATCCTTCGGATCCCTCACCTTGCACGATTAATATTAGAGACTGCTCCAAGTTTTGAGTCCGTACAAGGTGCCTATGGATGTTACCAGTAGGATTAGACACCCATCTGTCACAATCGACCGTGACCGGGCTACGTGTAGCTGCCACATTCAACTATGAGAGCTGCTCTGACAACCACTTCCCTCATTGGTTAGTCTTCCTTGTTCTAAAGTTATTTGTTGAAACTCGTCTAAATATATTAAAATAACGTTAGTGAATCCATTGCAAAGTCGATTAAATGTGCTAGCGTCGAACATGAAACTGTGATAACACCGGATTAGCCTCTTTAGCACCTCGAAGGTGCCGCCTTGACTGATAATCTTTATTTCTCAACGCCCACCGAAGAATAGACATGAAGACCTAAAAAAAGTACAGAACGCGTACACTAAACCGCAAAACACGTGCACAGCGCCAAAAATTTGACTACATCAGACCAGCAGAGAAATACTGAAAATTCTTTGTCCCAGGGCGGTGCTGAGCGCGACGAAAGGTGCAAATACCGCACCTGAATTAAAGCGCCCGAAGAAAGCCAACACAACAAAGAAATGACCTGTTCGCATGAAAATGTTCCCGCCATTCCACGGTAAGCATAAGTGATCCTCAACATCAGTAAAGAGAAATTACTGCACGACGAAGACCTCTTCCAGTAATGTAAAATTATTATATACATGCCATAGCCGCCGGTTGCCTTAGCCGAGGAAATTTTTACGACGTTAACTCTCCACACGTCTGCATGCCACCATCGATTAGTTTTCCTACTCACGGACGTCACACATTAACTTTACCTGATGAGCAGTTACTCAGCGCACCAGCGTTTATAGTTTTATCTTACTGTAGATGAGGCTACTTACTCATCTTGTTACGTGTGGCCCACCCAAGTCTATTTATTCATCTTATTTTCAGCTATCCACTACGGCACACGTTATCAAAATTTGTGCCTCAGAAAACCGAAACGGCTTTCAATGGGTGCTGAGGACCTATGCGCGCCTTCTTGGCTTTTCCCCCATTCCTTTCTAAGATGCCTGCAACAAAAAAAGCGTACAGACGCACACCGCTTGAAGATTACAGTATAAACCAATGATTGTAGATTTAACCAGTCCGCTCTAAACGAAGCTCAGCGCTCTTTACAGTTCCTTCTTCGTCTCGCCTTCGGGCTGCTTCTTTCGCGCTGCTTCACTTATGTCAGAATAGACCAAGTAGTCCATGCAATAAGTTCCACGTTGATTACAGCATAGTCGGGTCCAAAACAAAATGGGTAAAGGTAACTTGGGAGTTAACGAATGGATGGATTTAGGGGCTCAGGAAACGCCTTCTTGGCTTTTCCCAATTCTTGCCTAAGATACATGCAACAAAAAAAAAGCGTACAGACGCATACCCCTTGAAGAAGGCAGTATAAACCAATGACTGTCCGTTCTAAACGAAGCTCAGCGTTCTTTCCTTTCCCATCTTCGTTTCGCCTTCGGGCTGCTTCTCTCAGCAGATTCACTTATGTCAGAATGGACCAACTAGCTCATGCAAAAAGTTCTATACTTTGATTAGAGCTTAGCCGGGTCCAAAATAAAGTGGCTAAAGGTAACGTAGGAGTTGACGAATGGATGGATTTAGGGGCTCAGGAAACCCAGAAGTTCCACATAACCCAGCTTGAGAGTCCTAAGCTTGGGAAATTCTCAGTGAATTCCCCTTCATTGCAAGTTCTCCACCGCTTCCCTTCCAGACAGCAAAAAACCCTCCAACGAAGGCCCCCTTTTCCGACCTTGATGATTATCTGCTTCTGGGTCTCGCCCGGGCGGAAGACGAGCGTCCCGTCCACGGGCACGTAGTCCGAGTCGGCGTTGGCCGTGCCGTCCTCGGTGTTGTAATCGACGCACACGGTGCTCTGCAAGTCGCCGCCATCGCGGGCCACGGTGACGGCGAACTCGCCCACATTCTCGAACACAGTGTAGTGGCCTGGGTCGAAGAAGAGCCGCACGCACTCCTCGGCCGCCTTCTCGGACTCGTCCTTGCCCTCGTCCTTGGCGGTGTCGCGCAGGTCGGCCTTGCGCCGGATTAGGTTGCCGGCGCCCATCAGCTTCCGGGTCGCCTGAATCCTGGGGACGCCAGCGGAAGCCGACAGTTTAAAGACAACGCCACACTGCCACACCGAGCATTGGTGGACAAGAGTCAAAGTGAACCGTTTTTTGCAAAAGTAACTAAACAACGAGGATTGTTTCTTCGTCATGTAGAGAAGTACTTATGACACCCTTTAAGCTCTATACGAAATGGGGAATCATTGTCCTCACCTTTCTAGGTCTTTTGGTCTTTCGGCGCGCGGCAAGTGCTCCATTATACTGCCGAGCAGCATACCCTGTTGCCTGGCTACTTTTGGCAAAGCCGGTACATAGGGACAGGGAAGTTGGAGTGCGCCATCCGCGGTCACACATATCCGGTCGTCTTGGAGTCGGATGTGCGCATGCCTAGTGTCAAATCCTTCACTGCGGTTCGAGGCAAAACACCTATTTATCGAAATGACTGATTTACTTATGAAGTTAATAATTAGTTGAATATTTCAATTTCATTTACCGACCGACAGACCGATCGACTGATTGACCTGACTGACGGCAAAAGGGAGAAGCCAAGAAATTGCCTCAGGCTAAGATCTCTGATGTACACGCACAACAAAAGTGTGCGGTTTAAAAGAATGAATGAAAAACTTTATTGTTAAGGTTTCCAAGAAATAGCTTTCAGAAGTTTGTGTGTCAAAGATTGTAGGACTTCTGCAAACAGTTCAACGACGGAGACCTAAGAAACACATTGAATATTTGCTTACCGGTGGTATCGCAATGCTTAATCGAGTCAAATATTTCGCGACGCCTTCACGCCATGCTTGAAGCATAGAAGGCTACATCGCGGGACATGGCCTTAATGATAATACACGTTTCTGCTTCTGATGTTCCTTGCCTTCTCGGTGACGTCCATCGGACATAGCTTAAGAAGGTTTTACAAAGTATAGGTGCTGGATAGATGCGTGCAGTGACGATTGTCTACATGCATCGCAACCATCGCGACCTGTTTTTGAAAGCTTTCTGGCGAATATAATTTACGCTGCAGTTTTCCGAAAAACAGTGTTCGCGTACACAGCGTTATAAAATGTACCGAATGAGGCGTGAAAGCAACATACGAAAAACGAAGTGCATGCGATGCGGCAGTTTTTATCTTGTCCGCTGCGCTTCCGGGAATACACGTTGTCAATTAAAGTCGCGGACAAGAGTCTGTAGAACAGGTGCTCCTGAAACGAAGCCGATAGCTCTGCTATTATGCTGCGGCTGGAGACCAAATTTGTGGAGGTGAAAGTCAACATTTTTCTCTTTCATCTCCACAAGTGCGGTCTTCAGCCTCCGGCTAATGGCAGAGCTATCGGCTTCGTTTGAGGAACACGTGGTCCACAGACTTTTGTCCCCGACTGAACAATATGCGAAGTAAAAAATAAGCAGCAGACACGTTTAACGCATTAAGGTAGCCGCGCGTATGAATAACGGTACACTACTGCCCACCTGTAGTACGCCCTGCTTTTGGGACAGCGGGCGATGATCTCGTCTCTGGCCATGCTTTCGAGCTCGTCCATGCTGGCGTCCGGGTTCTTGTGCCGGAGCTCGCGGAGGATCTGGGTGTACTCCTTGCGGTGCTCCTCGAACTCCTTGGCGTCGGAGCTCTGGTCTTCCCCGAATAGCCGCAGCGTTCCGGCGCCCAGGATGCCGTCGGCGAGCCTCTCCTTGTTGGGCGCCATCTCGACGTCCTCGCCCTCGCTCCCCACGATGACTCCCCTCTTGGTGACCCTGTACTTCTTGGAGAGGTACTTGTAGATGAGGAGCCTCCGGTCGGCGATGTAGGCCGTGAGGACCGTGGCCGGGAAGAACATGAAGGTGATCACGCCTTCCCACACCTCAATCACGCCCCAGGACGAGTAGGTGAGGATGATGTAGAGCCAGATATAGGCGAAGACGCTCCAGGTCATGGTTACGAAGAATACGCGAAGATGCTTTATGCGACGGACCTCGGTAGGCGGGATGGAGTACACGCAGATGGCGATGATGACGAACATGTTGAACGCCGCACTACCCACGATTGTGCCCGGGCCGAGGTCACCGGCCTCGAAGTTCTGTGCGTAGATTTCGATCACGGAAAGGAGGATCTCGGGCGCTGAGGAGCCCAGGGCCATGAGGGTCAGGTTGGACACCGTCTCGTTCCAGACGCGGACGCTGATGGTCTGCGTCTCGCCATTGGGCTTCTTGATCGTCACCTCTTTCTCTTTCGAGGTGATCACCTCGATGGCAGCCATGAAGCGGTCGGCGATGATGGATATACCGATGAACATATACGCCAGTGACAGGAAGTACACCAGGCCTCGAGCAACAACGTCGCCCGTGCTTATGTTTTCCTGAGGCATCCACACGGGCAGGATAAGTCCTTCCCTGCATACCTCGCCTGACGTCTTGTTTCCGCTCCCGTCGCCATCGCTGACGTCACTGCTGGCCTCAGCGGTGTCGACGGCGCGCGATGCTAGGAACAAGAGTAGCGATGCCAGCATCGCTGTCCCTGGTCGGAGTATCCACTTCGCCATTTCAGCCACAATGCTCTAAAGACACAGGCAGTGACGCCGCCTGGTGGCTGAGGTGTCTGGGAAAAGGGCTGAAGAAGCTGCGCAAGGCTAGGGAAGGCTTCCCAAGCACGGTCTCCCTTTCAGGAGCATCCCACCTGCGGGGTAAAGGAGAGAAGAGAAATAATCTTTTTCACTGATGTTAGGTAGCCCCTTCCGGTTTACAGTTTCAACTACATGATATTACTATACAGGTTTTTTTCAGTTAGGAGACGTGAAAGTTTCAAAAATTGCAACGCATTGTACGAAGACTAGACTATAATAATATACACCTTTAAAAAAAATAAAACACCAGTTGGCAACAACTGGCCAATGTCTGCGGCGTCCTGTTTTACTGGGCTGAAAAATTACAATAGTGAATAAAATCAGGTTTTTAATGTTTTGCTGATCAAACAAGCCAGAAAGGGCAAAATTATTTAGTCTTAAAATTCGCCTCGTGATTAGGTTCCTGTTAAAGTTGCCAGACGAGCTTTAACTACGGTCTAGCTTTTGTCACGGAGGAATTCTGTTCGGCGGTCCTCAGTGTGGGCACTGCGCAGAGCTTCACTGCAGGCTTGAGCAACATGCGTCTGTATGGCGCGGTTGTAAGCAGCCGTCTTGAACCGAACATCTTCATTAGTTAGCAAATGACGCTTACCAAGATTGTATTAACTTGTTCAAGTCTCTTTCCTGCTACTCTGCACTAGTCGATATTATGTAGAAAACACGATCGCTTTCTAAAGCAGGACACTACTAAGCTGGGAGACCCTGTACACTGCGAATGCAGCAGCGTACATAGTGCTAGGAGTAATGCGAAAAAAGGCAGATCTAAAGGTCGTAAGGTTGTTGTATTCAGAGACGTAGAACGCCAAACTGCAACCTATTTAAACCAGAAATCGCGTGCTCACATGTGTAGCCCTCGAGTCAAGAAATGTTCAAGATAGATGGTTTATGGTTTGGTTTATGAATGTTTAACGTCCCAAAGCGACTCAGGCTATGAGGGACGCCGTAGTGAAGGGCTCCGGAAATTTCGACCACCTGGGGTTCTTTAACGTGCACTGACATCGCACAGTACACGGGCCTCTAGAATTTCGCCTCCATCGAAATTCGACCGCCGCGGCCGGGATCGAGCCCGCGTCTTTCGGGTCCGCAGCCGAGCACCATAACCACTGAGCCAACGCGGCGGCTTGTTCAAGATAGAGATGTGCGGCTCATGAATAGTGTACTATGTACGTATGGGTGTTTTTTTTTACTTAAAATAGTTAAAATTTCACCACCGTGTCTGTGTAGACTGTTTTTCAGTGACTTCTAGCATCACAGCGCATGGTACAAATAACTTCAGTGGTGCCAGCCGCGTCGCCACTCACATAAGTTGCCTCGGTGGCCACCACCCGCTTTCTTCATAAGAATTTCGAGGCAGCCGCAATTTTTCTTCCACTATAAAACGCAGCTAGAAAACAACATAGCTCGTGGAGTGTTTTTTTTTTTCAGCATAGCACTCACGTCGGATTACAGAATGCCCTCCAATGTCTGCTCCTGCGGATGCCAAAAAATAGGCCCCAGAAAACTTCGCGTTCAAATAAGAAACTTAAAACATTCTCTTCCAATATAAGGACACGAAAGCATGCAGATCACAGCGAATGTGCAATGCAAAAGCTTTATTCTATCAACAGTAGCAATTCGGGCAAACGTGGATACATAGGATGATAAAGGCGTTCTTTCCCACGATGGCGTGCAGATGCGCAAAACCATGTTGTATTCTACTGGTTGCGTGCGCTGTGAACATCGCTACATCCCGATAAAATAGCGGCATGAAACAGTACATGTAAGGAAAACCATACGGAATAATTTAGCAAAATTACATTGCCGATGTCACCACACACATCGTTATAAAGTTTAATGCACACATGCGTGTATAGTATACGGCGAACCACAAGAATTCCACCTAAACTACGTAAACCTTGTACTCGACTCCCTGACCCTTCGATCCGATGCCTAGCTGTCCCTATTACGTGTAGCACTCAACGCGACTGCGTCTCTCGTGATTTCGTAAGTTTTAATATCTGCAGTGGGACCTCCCGCGTTCCATCGCTGCCTATATTACGACTGGTTGCTACAGTACTCAAGAGACCGTCTCGCGCTGATACCTCAGCAAGCTGAAACACACGTAGTGCCAACGGTCGCGTTTCGTGCACGGTACCAGGAGCAAAAAATATGTGAACGAGTTTACCTAACCCCTCAACTGCTAGTAATCTGCAGCTTGTCCTTGAGCTGGCTTTCGTGCGCCAAAGTAAACAGCTTTGATATCACTGCGGCGAGTGGCATTGGAGAAACGTGTAAGCATTGCGTTGCTTCTGTGTATAGACATGCATTGACGTCAGCGCATATGACGTCATGGAACTTTCTAAAACACGCGTTGTTTCTACGACGCTATCACGCGGTCTCTTTATATTTTTATTTTCATATTTTTGTTTTATTATCTTTTATTGCTTTTTTTTATTTGGCTTATTTTAGTTTCGACGTCTAGTTGCTAGGTCGACGTCTGTGGCTGTTTTGACATCCAGGCGCTATGTCGGCGTCCGTGGTTATTTCGACGTCCAAGTGTAGTTTTCGCGTTTAATTAATCAACTGATTACAATCCATCAACCAAACTTTCCCCATTTCAAGATATACTCACGCATTTCCTAACACAATCAAACTTTTTCGCATTTATCCTAATGAGACGACTCAATAGTGCGGACAAGTTTTGTGGACGCGACATAACGATCTAATGCTTTCGCGTGAATAATACGAAACAAATCAACCCAGAGACAAGCAGCCGCATCAACCCAGGCTTAGCGGTCACGCCTTCTACATTAGCGTTCCTATCCCCCCCCGCGTGTCGCCCCGGCGCCTGTGAGGCTGCGTCTAATCCCCCACACGCAGCTTCACTCTCTACCGCGTGCTTAAGCGCCCCTGTAACGGACGGGGACTCGCTTGGAGCCAAGCCAAGTCGCAGTGCCGCGGGAAAGTTTAGTTTAGAAGCCTCAAGTGCTCTCTGCGAAAACTCTGGTAAGCGCAGCCATCGGTTAAGCATGGTGAGCGGCGTCTTGCATAAGACTGCACGTTTCGCACTCTGAAAGCTACTTGCAACATCACCCTCCCCCACCGAGCGACTCTTCTGTTTCCTCCACCTGGCAACAATGAGCGGCGTTCAGTCCTTGAAAGTAACGCAGGGCACTTAATTTCGACTTCATTACCACACGGCGGAACTCGTTTTTGTTCTTTGGGGGAAGAAATTCCTTATCACGTTAGCACGAAGGGCATGCGTATCCTAGTAGTAAGCCAGTGCATTGTAATTATCTCTGCCAGTCAACCAGTTTCCACTAAATGCAACCCGCTTAACAGAACAATTTAAATGCTATCGCCCCCCTTTTCTTTCATTTTCTTACACGCAGACATATACATTGCGTGAATTTGGAACAATTACCACGCATAAAGGCTTGCGGAGTGTGTTCTCAGAATTGGAATATTAATTGACATTTATTTATTCCCAATCGGCATTTAGTTTGATATATTTCTCCGTTTGAATCAAACTGTCAGCTGTCCTTAACTCTTCCTTTACGACGCCTATTCAAATCATTCAGTTTGAACGCTGGCACGAAGTTGGCTATTCGCCGCGATCCAGGCCAATTCTGGACAAGTGCGACCATCCAGTATGTTGCAGAAAAATTCAATCTCGGATTGTATGTTTTCGTAAGCTGTATGAGGGAGTGTTTTTTCGATTTCACGCGAAACTTGTAAGTGCGTAGATATCCCGACAAGCATGGCATCGAAGGTGTCCTCGTCTTCCACCGGCCATGTTTCAGCAAATGCTGTGCTCTTGAGATTGCGCTGCATCGACACTTGACATTGTACATGCAAGTGACAGCTGCGTGTTAGAAAGTGATGTCCATTCGTCTTGTTATAGATGACTGCTCCTCCCAGCCCGGAATATCGGCAACTGCCCGTCTGGTGCTTAAATTTGGCCGTCGCCGAAAGGATTCGCTGATTTCTGGGCATCTCAGAAGATTCCGCATGAGGAAATAAATTCAATTATAAATTATTTATTGATCGCAGGCGAATACCACGCGGTGATTCATGTATTCTAATGTTTAACGTATGATTTCAGATAGAAAACAAGCAACTAATATTACTTGTCTATAGTCATTTAAACTCCAGCGTTCGGTACTAATGTATGACCATATATTATGTGCGCCCTATTAAGGGGCAAAGAAAAAACACGAAAGGAAGAAAAAAACTCCGAACTTGCAGTCTCGGCACCGCAAGTGCACAGCGCCGCTCACCCGAGAGCCATTTGTAGAGCAACACGAAATAATAGCGGAACACTCCTCTCCGAAAATGTTCACGGCATTCTTGCAGAGCTAATGTTG
The DNA here is from genome assembly GCF_052857255.1 of Amblyomma americanum. NCBI lineage: Eukaryota > Metazoa > Arthropoda > Arachnida > Ixodida > Ixodidae > Amblyomma > Amblyomma americanum. Next base: position 134,838,991 of record NC_135501.1, read on the forward strand.
AAGCGAATCCTTGAGTTAAGCCGTCATATATAATGCGGAGAATGTTGAAAAAATTAACGTAGTTTTTGCATCACTACGCCAGCCAAAGGCAGTCACATATCACTCATAAAGTAGACGTTTCACCAAGAAATAGTTGTAAGCCTGACCGCTTAATAAATTCAGTGAACAAGAAAACACGCATAATACATGATTCTATCGCCATATATGCTGTGGCATACGTACACCAGGTTTATTATACCATTTGTACCATGTATGCTGTATGGTGGACATATATTCCCGACATATATGTATGTGTCCAGCTCGCATCTATCAAATGGCCTGGAAACATTATCATGACCAATGGCGCAATCACTTAGTGTTTCTGCTCACCGACGACACCACTCTGTTAATTTAGCAATTTGAAATATTTTCGCAGGACGGTTATGACAGAGTAAAGGGAATGTTCGTTTTAGCGTCAGTTGCTGCGGGCCAAAGAAATAATTATTTACTCTTCTTGTGTTTACGCCTCGTTAACCAATCAGCGTGGCGACTAGCGGTGCGGACGCCGAAACGACGCCGGAAAACAGCCAGTAACAGCCCACGCTGTAAAACCCAAACCCTTGAAATAGTTTTGTAATTGATAACAGCGGCTTTGTATTGCCGCCTTTGACGCTGTAGGTGTCTTATTGTCGCTAGGAGCAACTGTACGAACAAATCTTCACAAACGACTTGGAAAGCCTTGGCGATACGCCTATCGTGTTTCATGCTTCCGGCCTAATTTATAGAGCCATTTACCACATCTTTTTTCCTCAAGGCGCAGCTATGGCTTCAGCCGCCGCTTATCGCGTCTTCGCTGCAGGCTTCAGCCAATTCTTCTCCGATCGGTGAAGATAACTAATCAATAATGAAGCGGACCGTAACAGGCTAAACAATAGACGGCGCTGTCCGACACGATATCGAACCGCGGCTTTTACTTGACAAATATATCCCCCGTTTCTTTGAGAACGCATCTCGTGGTTCAGTTATCGCCCTATGCTTGGTTCTGCAGCACAATAGCTTGGCTCGTCGTTTTCCTCAATAAGAACTGCGGCCTGCTTCTAAAAAGCAGTGAAAACCGGGAAGAAGCATAAAAGCTACAAGCGAGATCAAGAAGTCGACCTTCTCTGTCTCACGCAGAGTGGTGAAAAACGAAACAAGCCAAGACAAGACAAGTGAAGACGATGAATGGCCGTTTCCGTGCCGCTAGCCCCGCCCTAGCCCCGAAGCCTTATCGCGCTTGCTCGAGCTCAAATCCCGCTTCCGTGGAGGGAAGAGTGAACGCGAAGAAACTTAGAAATTCGTTGCAATGTTCACTACAACTTGAGCGAAAACGAAGAAGAGATGAAAATATTGTTTCGGTTTCTAAACAGGACCGTCAGAGAAATCGCCGCCTGGACGCGGCCGAAGAGTTGCGCGTGCGTGGTGATTTAGAGCCAAGAGCAACTTTCCCCAGGCAATTTGCCCTTCCTTCACACGACTGGAGAGTTATCACTTCATTTTTACTGGTTTTGATTTTGCTCAAAGCTTGAAACCTATTTGAGCTTTATTCTGGAGACTGCACCTGTGGTTCTATTCCTAGACTCACACGCAAAACTTCATAGCGAGCGCTTTCAGTTATACTGGCTGAATAGCATGGCGGAAAAGCGTTCTCTTTGACGTTCCGAGTGCCACCAGTAAGCAGGAAGTAATAGTGCAACTGGGTCCCATCATGGAGAAATGGTTTCCTGCACTTTCCTAAACAAGCCGGCAGCCTTCCTTTCAACTGACTGCCATTCTGTCTTTCCCTTCAGCCACGGGCCAGTTTGGAAGCTAATAATTAAATGATAATAAGGGGCGGTTTAGTATTTGGCCTGAACTGTATGTAGCGAATGAATGAATGAATGAATGAATGAATGAATGAATGAATGAATGAATGAATGAATGAATGAATGAATGAATGAATGAATGAATGCTCGTCACATCCGCATCCTGCCCACAGCTTGAGCATCTGGCATCATCTTTGGTAGAAAGGTATGAACGATATTTTCACCCGGAACAGCGTTTTTCGCCCAAATGTTCAAGTTCTACGGCTATTTGGTTCTTTCTATATGAGAGTGAACTGCCTCCTGAGCCAAGTATGATGAAATTTCCCGCGATACCAATTGAAGAACAAACGGGAGGAGGAGGAAAATAAAAAAAAACTACGCTCGGGAGAGCACTTTCTCGCGAAATTGATGGCGACAGCCACTAATCCCATCATCGAATTAATGCGTCCAAGCCCTGGACAGGCTTTCATTTTTGTTCTGTTCGTGGCGCAGTACGCATGCCGACACGTACGTGCGTACGTACGCCGCCTTACGCACGCCCCGAACTTCAGTGCTCCAATCAGGACGCCGTTTGGCGCGATGCCGCAAGCGCGCCGCGAACCCCAATTTCCCCAGAGGCGCCGACGCCTTCCGTCCGAAGTTTAGCGCAAGCCACCCGAGGTGATGACGAAACCATCTCCGCACTCACGAACAGGCTGACAGAAGAGGCAGGAACGAAGCGGATTTGTTTATATCCCCCAATAAAGTTGGCCGGCAGCATTGCCAAACAATGCCGAAAAAATCAGTCGGCCAAGTTCGGCGGTGCCCGGGGATTTCCTGTTTTTCTACGAAGCCCGATTGTTCGCATTACGCGTGGAATGCTCAGCAAAACAGAGACGAGTATTGCGGTTAGGGACGAAACTTCGCCAAACTAAAATTTGGAAATTCGATGAGCACACCACCATTTACGAATCGAAGTCGCCGAGTTAGAGGATTAGGCCACGGACGAATGCTGTGCTCGGAAAAACTGTTAGTGACAACTTTCATATAAAATGATGCAAGACTTTCGAGTAGAAATACAGCAATGACGAAAGCTGTTGCAGTCTTTCTTCCCATTGTGAGCGTGTAATACCAGGTGGAGTAAACCGCACGCGGCAACATCCCTTCTCCTTATTGGGCAACGAGCTTAAGGTTAATTATGGGAACTTTCTGAGTTCAGGTTAGTTCTCAGTGAACAAGAGGTCGGCATGTTTTGTTTATTTCTATCGCCAACTGAACAATTCCGGCACAAACCGAAAGGCTATCCGACCGGGAACCTCCTATGGCATGATTCCGATAGGAATGGTTATAAACTCTATTATAAAAATGGGCTCCTTTCTGGCGCCACTGCATTCATTCGCCCATTGTTAAAACCAATCTTTCGCTTCTTCACAAAAAGTAACAGAGGGGTGGGCTGCAGGTAACCACTCTCATACCGGTGTATTATAACTGCTCCATTTCAATTTAATTCCTGTTTCTCTCTCTCTCTCTCTGATTTCATCAACCGATGAAACGCGCAGAGTTACATTTCTATCATTCTTTCAATCACAGTGATGGCGGGTGCATGGCGTTGCTTGGATCAACCAGAAATAGAGAAAAATGCAACTTTAAAGAAATTGTAATTAACCCGTTATATTTGCCCGGCTCGGTCACGTTAATTAAGTTTGCGGCCGATGCTTCGAAGAAGAGAGAACGGGTCTGCGTCCTCGATCACAGTAAAGACCGAGAACCTTGGATATGGTATTTATTTCTCCGCACGGCTGCTATTTTTTTTTTGCATTCTGTTGCATATTTATTTATCCTTCAGAATATGGCGTGACGCGAGCCACATTTGTGTACTTTGCGCGTAAGGCGGAAGAGCGCGGGGAAAAAGAAATGTATGCACAGATACACACACCACCCATGCGCGCCTGAATGATGTATGCGTACAGCCGAACCAGCCGCAGGCGCTTTGCAATCTAAACAATGAGTACGTGCCCGCCAGAACAAAAATAATCCCGTACAAAGAGTATACATCCTATATGTACACAAGAAAGGAAAACGACACAGCGGACCCAAGAACGCACGCAGTAGGTAAGGCTTAGTAGAGACTGCCCTAATATCACGCACTAATAAGAGGAACAGGGCACGCGAGATGACCTAGACAGATGAGATACAAGCAAAAGCAGGAAGCCCTCCAATATAAAGCCAGGGATCCAGACCTGACCCCATCGATTCTATCAGGGCAGCGAACGTAAACAGAGTCTAGACAGGTCTAGAAGGCGGCCTCTGCTGTCCACAATAGGACTCTCGGGCTGTGGCTCGAAGCGGAGAAAACAGAAGTGACGAAGGGCTTCGATTGTCACGGGCATTCCTTCGGTCACTTCAATGCTGAAAGCTAAAAAAAATCGACCGATTTCATATTTACAAAGTAAAGTAGTGGTACTGCGTACCGCGATATCAAAGCTGGAGACGCTGTGAAAGGTGTGACCGACGACACTCCGAATGTTCAAAGAATGCCTCAGTTTTTCAGCCCTCACGAACTCCACGTGTTTGCCCGTATTGTCGTTTCCTAGTGTAGTGTGTGTATTTGGGTCCCGCTAAGTGCGTTACGATCGATGTTGTACGTTATGTGTTTGACATGCACCGTTCCTTTCTCTGGAGTGACTATGCACCTCCGTGAGAACGTTGTCGACGACTTGCTTTTGTGTATACACCAACTCGTGTATCACGTCCGGAAACAAGTGGTTCGTTAGCCTCAGCTAGTTAGTGCCACTTCTCTACGCTAGAGGGCAGTGAAAGGGGGTAAGTAGATGACGGCACGTGTTGTAGTTAATGACCGTGGTAGAGCGATGTGAACAAAAACGTGAATGACCTGTGACAGAACCAGTCCTTCTCAAAGCGAAGGGCCATAAGAAAAGCAAGACTGCAGCTGAACATACATCTTACTCCACACGCCTAAGGCAATCAATAGCGTACGCCATCCGCGAATTACATATTACCGGACTAGTAACGGTGCGGTAAATAGAGGACGTAAGAACGCGATGTATTACATGGCATTGTTTGGTCTTGGTTACAATCGATTCACGCACAGCGATATTGTATAAGGCATTGGATGTTTGGTAGTAACAGTGCGATGTCGTTAACACGGGCGATCCTTAACGTCTTCGGCATCAGGTTACACGACTGCAGCAATTAGGAGGCGCTATGGAGTATACGACAATGAAAACTGCTAAAAGAAACGACACGCAATATTTAACAGGAATAAACAATAAAGATCATTCTTCTTACTCTAACGGAGCAAATTTTAACTCTCCAATCCTAGCGTACCCTACACGTGCCGGCTCTTAAAAGGAGTCACAGCTTCAAATTCAGTCTGCGGATCGATCTTTGAATTTATTGAAAAGATTAGTTCTATAGATTCTGTCCAGGGAGCCGACGTGATTTTCTTTTGTATTAGCGACGAAAACAGGCTTGCTTTTTCGGGGTTAGTGTTTTTCTCAAACAATGGCTAACGAAATTTTGGATACAACGACATACGGAGCTGTTCACCACTGTTTGTTGACTTTACTGTTTTTTTTTCTCGCTGTGTAGGATTCGAATAGGTTCTGGGCAACAACCGTAAGTCTCATTAAAATGGCATGCTTGAATGCCTCTGAAAATCCATATTTTGTAGTTAAACGCAAACATAAATAAAAACGTGCAAAAGAGATACTGAAAACTTTCGCCATTACAGCCACGTGTTGCATTTCGGCTATATTTGTTGTTGCAGAAAAGATGACTGCACAGAAAAAAGATATAAAAAACAAACCGCAACCACAAAAGCAGAATTCGGTCGTACATGGTCCTTAACTGTGGTTGTTGATTCAGGCACAATTTTACTTCGCATGTACGTATATCTGTCAATCACTGCTGCCTGATATCTGTGAACAGCGCGAGTGAGAGAGAGAGAGAGAAGTGGTAAAGGAAAGGCGGGGAGGTTAACCAGTAAAATGTTCCCGTTGGCTACCCTGCACTGGGAGAGAGAGATGAGGGTGGCGTAAAAGACAGCGCGAGTGCGTTGTCACAAAGGCTCCTAGACAACAAAAAGGGAACAGAAAACGCTCTCATAATTGTGCGACAGCTTTATATTTCCCTGCGGTGAAACTATTCAAGTCCTATTTCGTACAGTGGAATTTAACAACACCGTTGAATCTGTCAGATAAATAAAGTAGCTCAAGCTCTTCAGAATATTTAAATGTCGCCTCCGATGCACGGTTCCCTTTAGTTTGTCTACCTTTCATATTGCTTTCATTTTAGAACAAAAACTGAGAAGACTGCATTTTACAAGTGCACAACTACTCTTGTCTAGTGCCCGACATGAAAAATAGTTTTTAATGCAAGATTTTAAAAGACTGATCTCAAAGCAAGGCCTAGAAATGAGTTTTATGAATGAGTCCGAATGAATCCATAATCTTCTAAAAGCACGTTACTTAGAGTAGCAAAGCAGAAAACTCACACTGAACGAATTTATGTAACTGTACCCGAGATATCTCAGCTAGAAATCAAGAATAAATATGTAGGTGTTGCGCTGCGGCTGGCAACAAAACGAAGGCCAACCACCAACTAAACCAACCGACCAACCCGCTTATCGGCATAAACTTTACGACCGTATGATTAAAATCATGGTGGAAATTATTAAAGGGCAATTGAGGAGATACTTGCTGGAGAACGCCTATTGGTCACCACGTTTTTATTGCAAGTGCTACTTTAACGAAAAAAATGAAATTTTATAACAGAAAAATAGGTTGAAAATGAAATGAAAGTATCGGCAGTCCACAACGTTTCAACAAGGAAACTACGATTCCAGATGCTTTTTGGTAGGAATCTGCGAGTCTAGATGTCACCGTTAAGAAAGAAACTGCCCAAAAAACACGTGTTCAAAACAGTGACCGGACAGGCGCATGACTGTCTTACCCATGTGGTTTTTCTTTTTGCTCAGTTCTTTAACGATCAACGATTAATCGCCAGCAACATGCTATTCAGGCGTCACCGTCGTCCACGTTCTAAGGCAATACTTGATTCATTGGTTCAGTAATAAAGGATTGCTTCACTAGATGAACTAGTCGAGCCTAGCGACGGCAAAAGGTATTTTACACTTCACTCAAAATAAATTAGCAGGTGACGGCAGCCCCATCACGCCTAAAGAACGCAATTAGGGCCACAGAAAGCGAATCTATCAAATTTTGCGAAGAAAACAATAAGATATGGGTGGACTAAACGTCTCTTTGAAGTCGTGTTATTCTAGATATACCCTGTCAACAAACTTACACAAAGAAACCTTTCAGCTTCTTTAAATCCTTTGCGATCTTCAGCTTTCGCTGAGCTGTTTCAATTGGTTCCGTTGGTCATCAATTATATCGGTTCATGTCTTGGAGCTTCGCAGTGCGGAGCGAACAGACTATATTCGTAAGGGTGGTCTTAAGCTTTGGGCGACGGCAGTCTCTTTAATAAAGTCGAGCCGCTGCTTCAAAAGGCTGCCCTCACCGGGTGTTCTTAGCCGGTCAGCTCGGTGTCAGGGACGGTGGTGGTCGATGTGAAGGCCAATTCATATTAGCTAGAGCCCTCTCAGGACGCAGGTTGGGCCCGGGACTTCACAACATGTAGTTTCTGGAAATTACTTAGCGAGCAAAGTGGCGCCACCGTCCATGGCAGTTTCCTTAAGAGCACTTCATCCACCACGGAAATGAAAGGAAGGTGCGATTTTGCACTTGGCTGGACTAACGTTTAGGCCGGAAACGCAGTCTCCGTCCCGGAATCGACAGCTGCGCAACGATGTTCTTCTCTGCGAGCACATTAAGTTCTTTCAAAAATACGTTTTTAACTTCTTCGATGAATTAACGCGAATGAATGTTCGGTATTGGGCTCGTATGAAAACAATCCAAGCATTTCTTCGAGTTTTGCATCGAGAAAAATCGTACTGTCACGAGTGAACCTACACTTACTGCCCAACGATAACCAAGCTATATACAGAGCATGCACTTCCCGGCATTCCTGCGCACACCATGGGAGACGAACTACAGCACTGCTCCTTTACCCTGCAGTAATTTCAAGAACCTCTCTTTCTTTCTATCTCTCTTCTTTCTTTCAGGGCCGGGTACAACGTGCAGAACAGAAACGAAGGAATTCTGACGAGCCAAGTCATAGAAAATGGAATTGCAGTTTCGGAGCCAATACAGGTTTCATGTTCAAATCTCATGCCCTTGTGCATCTTCACAACAGTTGCGTCTACTTTCACTGTGTCGGTGTGTGGATTTCTTCGTTTCCATCATGGTGCCCAACACGAAATTTCATCCACGTCTTACCTACTTTAATGTGTGGAATATTTTGCGAAACGGTAGTCGGGAGTACCTTATTTACAGGTGCCCAAGAAAGTTTTCCGAACACGGATGTTACCAGCAAGTCTAATCGCTTGCCTGTCCTAACAGCACCTAAAAATTGTGTGCTATGCACTACCCTACGCAAAACCAAACTGCACCCTTCAATCAATGCAAGAGTGCCCGTTCGTGATTGAAGAAATTAAACTTTTCCTACTATAGTTTTCGCGTGCCGAACAGTTTTGTGGGCTCCTGTATATTCCAATAATTATCTATCTCTATCAAACGTCCGTTGCAGGGAAACTGACCTCCACTCCCACCAATCCTGTCATTGACCAGATTTCCAATAATTGCTAGCATATGTCGAGCAGCTAAAGTGGTTGCTGATTCATGTGGGGGAAGTTGGCACCCCATCGACTCTTGTTGGAAGCCTTTAATCTCAGATCCCCAAGAAGCAAAAGGTGAAACGAAATCTATACACAATAGGTTTAGAGGTTCACGAAGACCGCGACGAAACCTCTATGAGCACATGCTCGCCGAAACGCGTAAGTTATTTTGCAAAACGCTCTCTCTTCACTTCCAAAAATTTCCTTAGACAGTCTATAGACGGTTTATACACTTCTGTCAATAAAGTCTATATATTCTCTATAGACAAATCGTAGAGTACAGTCTATAAGCAACAGAAATCCTATAGTCTATAGACAATCAATAGATTTATGGCCATACTCTTTTAGTACACTTTTTATTATAGACAGTCTATAGACAATGAATTGACAAAAAAGACATCTCTAGGAATGCAATAGAGTCTATAAAAAGTCTATATACTGTCTACAGACAATTCTTATAAAGGCTCAGCCAGACATTGCTTCTCAGGTCTGAAAATGCTCCGAAAGCGTGTTTCGGCCAGGAACGTGGGAATAGCCGAAGCAAGAGCAAAGAATAGATGTGTTCAAGGAAAAGATAGAACGGCAGCTCCTTCTTTCGCTGCCGAAGATGGACCGTCCGCTGAATGACCGCATTTAAACGTGTATAACAAGCCGCAGGCGCGTTTAACATGTTTGTTTACGCCACCCCTTTAACCTCGAACTCGACACCCGAGGCAGCAGCGCCGCTATACAGATCCTCCTGGATTAGTTCGAACCGCCGTGGGTGAGCTGTTTTTCCCGGGGCGGGGAGGGGTGGCATGAGGAGGAAATTGGGAAAGTATTATAGGCGCGGAAAGTTGGCCTCCGCCTTTCGGGCTCAAATCCCGAGCCAATCTCGACAAAGCCGCCGGGAGCGCCGAGCCGATCTGTTGTTCCACGCAACCCCCCCTTCCCTTACACGGACGACCAGATGCTGCGAACGGTCAGACGCAACGTCAAAACAAACCGCCGCCCCACGCGCGCGCAGCACTGATCGGTCTGAAAACAAGCCTTCAGCACAGCCGTTCACCATCCCGCTTGCCCCTTCCTCCTCTGCCTTTCCACTCCCTCTCCATCTTCGCTTTTTCCTCGTGCCGAGCGAACCTAACTGCCTGCCTCCCTGTCCGGCTGCCTCGGGGAAGCCGTAAAAACTGCCGCTGCATGAGGCAGCGAGCCAAGGACGCCGGCCGACCTCTGCTGCTCGCTTCGCTACGACAGCTGCAACCACCCACCTACCACGTGGGTGGGACGGGCCGTGCCACTGCTTTCCTGCAAGCTCGGAGGCATACGGTACGCACTGATATGCGCCGTGAACCGAGCAGGATAAAGGCAGTAATAATGTCATTTAGCTCACTTCCGAGTGTGCATTGAATATAAGGTCCACTGCCAGTGTTACGTTGAGCACACTTCCTAACGCTTAGCGGCCACAAAACAGGAGTATTGGGAAGGTTTTGAGTCATTTTACTGCGAAACCAACAACACATAAAATGGTTCTGGTGCTTGTCGTTAATTTACTGCGCATATGACAGTTGGTGTACATAAGCCTTTTTGCATTTCATGACCACTGTGATGCCGATTTTCCGAAATAAATTAAGCTGTTTATTTTTTTCATCCCATAGCAAATATACAGACGTTGTCTCTGGGCCATCCAGAAACCCGTCACACCATTGTAGACCGGAACTTCAAAATTTTCCAAACTTTGTAATGCAGTCGACTCTCATTTTCGCTTTCATTTCAACGCCAGATGATGCTGGCCGCTGACGCTTTTAGTACTCTGACGGTGGTTTTCCATCTAACGGGCTATATGCTTTCGGAAACAATCCGCAAATCAACGCAATGTATAACACCCATTCCTTTATTCCTTCCGTTTCATGCTCATTCCATTTCATTTCATGCGTAATGATTTGGGCAAGTAGGTGCGACATGCTCTGGGAGGGATGGTGCGGCAGGGAAAGACGTGGACGAATGGAACAAAACACACACACACAAACAAATATACACACTCGCGCTTTTGTGTGTGTTTTCCTCCCTTCGTTCACGTCTTTCCCGGCCGCGCCATCCCTCCCAGAGCATGTCGCACCAACTTGCCCAAACCATTACGCTTCGATTTCAAATTACAGCGAAAATATATAAAACAAATGAGACTGCATATAACATACGTTGTCGCATTCTTTACCTGTAACCTTTTTTTTTTGTTTCCTTATTCTATGTAAAAGATAAATAAAAAATTAGAAAGTGGCGACAGGTGAACAAAAGCGGTGAGCATGCGATCATTTCACCGTAAATTCCGTAAAGCTTTGGGGCCGACAGCTCTTTTTAGTATAAGAACAAATAGAAGCTGAGGCCTGTCTCCTCCTTAGACGGCCTGCAAAAATAAAATGGTCGATTTAGGTAGGTAGGTCAAATGAGAATTAGGTGCGCCAGCAGTTAGGTTTCCCCTTCGGTTCCGGTGTTCGGATCCAGTGTTCCCGGATATATATATATAATGTACCTGGGCACGTGAGCTGCCTGCCGCAAAACCGGCTTCCAGACAAAAGGACAGAGCCCCGCCGTGGTGGCTCAGTGGTTAGGGCGCTCGACTACTGATCCGGAGTTCCCGGGTTCGAACCCGACCGCGGCGGCTGCGTTTTTATGGAGGAAAAACGCTAAGGCGCCCGTGTGCTGTGCGATGTCAGTGCACGTTAAAGATCCCCAGGTGGTAGAAATTATTCCGGAGCCGATCCACTACGGCACCTCTCTCTTCCTTTCTTCTCTCACTCCCTCCTTTACCCTTCCTTTACGGCGCGGTTCAGGTGTCCAACGATATATGAGACAGATACTGCGCCATTTCCTTTCCCCCCAAAACCAATTATTATTATTATTATATTAAAGGACAGACAAACAAACACACAACTGCTGAATGCGGGGAATGGCCACTATAAGTGCCAGTGCACCAAAAAAACATGCTCTTCGACTGTTTGTGTTCAGCGAGGTGCAGGAGCACTATTCTTACGCCCAGAAAATTCCGCACTACCAGCCCGACCATGATGGAGTGCAACATCGATTATGCGCCGTTTCATTCCCGCAGCTGAATTAGATTCGGCCGTAACTCTCTAGCACACACCTTCAGCCCGTGATTCTTACCAATATCGATCGCCGTCTATTTTGAAATCGAAGCATTTTTTATTCATCTCTCCATCAAAACCTGCACTTGCTGAGGGGGTGATGATCTCGCCCCTACACACACGCTAGCTAGGCAAGAGATTATAATTGAAGACTTCGGTAAAAAAAGAAATGTGCGATATTACCAGGCAACGAAAAGAAAACTCTGAAGAGGAAGAAGAATCGATAGCTACAGGCGCTTAATCACTGCGCACTACCAGTTCCTTTACAGGTCATTTTTCTTTGTTTCAGTGATAGCCCAATGAAAAATTTTCGCGTTAACGGAAAGTAATTTTTTCGCTCACGGAGAACTGCCGTGTTTGGCTCATTTTCAAAAGGATCCAAAAAGAGCCGCATCAGGTTATATGACCAAGGCAGGCCTGCCTCCTGTGGGTCTCAAGTAGGCCCGCTGTAGGGTATGACAGGAGGGAGGGGAGTACAGGTGCCAAAGTAACTCTTCCCACTGGAAGTGAGACGGCAAAATGTGTACTGATGACAGGAGGAAAAGGAGTACAGGTTCCAACATTACTCTTCATACCGGAAGTGGGACGGCAAAAACTGTAGGGATGACAGGAAGCAGGGAGTACAGGTGCCAACGTTACACTTAACACCGAAAGTGGGATGGTAAAAAACTAGGGACGACAAGAAGCAGGGGAGTACAGGTGCAAACGTTACTCTTCACACCGGAAGTGGGACGGAAAGAAACCGTAGGGATGACAGGATGCGGGGGTGTACAGGTGCCAACGTTGCTCTCCACACCGGAAGTGGGATGAAAAAAAAACTGTAGGGATGACAGGAGGGAGGGGAGTAAAGGAACCAACATCACTCTTCACACCGGAAGTGGGACGGCAAAAACTAGGGACGACAGGAGGCAGTGAAGTACAGGCGCCAACGTTACTCTTCACACTGGAAGCGGGACGGCAAAATGTGTACGGATGACAGGAGCGAGGGGAGTACCGATGCCAACATTCTCTTCACACCGAAAGCGGGACGGAAAAAAGTGTAGGGATGACAGGAGGGAGGCATGTACAGGTGCCAACGTTACTCTCCACACTGGAAGTGGGACGGCAAAGAAGTGTAGGAATGACAGGAGTGAGGAGAGTATAGGTGCCAACGTTACTCCACGCCGAAAGTGAGACGGGAAAAAAGTGTGTGTGTGTGTGTGTGGGGGGGGGGGTATTTTCCTGGAGTTGAGTTGAGTTGAGTTGAGTGGTTGTAAGCTACCGGTGAGATTAGCCTTGCAGTTGCTGCCGGCAATTGCTCCACCGTAGCGACACTTAAATAGAAAGCACAGAAACACTGTCCGCAAAAACCCAAATAGACACTCCTGAGACCACCATGTGGAGGCCAAATCCGTGTCCTGCAGGTAAAGTAGAAGAAGGCGAGAAGCATCCCTTCTACTCGACTGGCTCCCGCGCGGGAAAACAATGTCCTGAAGAGAACATTTTCCTGGAAGTCAGTAGCCCCACCATATTTTACACAGAAGCACTTATTGGATGTAATAACACACAGCAGATGTTCTGAAGTATGGCAGGGAAGGCCAGCAAGGCGAGTTGTGAATCCATCTTCACAGATGGCACAGCGCTGGCACTGCTATATGATAGAGTGTGAAAGGGGGACAGAGCTGGAACAGACACAAAGCTATCGTTCATTATGAAACAGCCGGAATATATGCATCGAATACCCGGCAAGACTCCTTCATTTTCGGCCTTTGTCATGTAAGCGCTCTATTATCTCTGAAAATGAGTCAGCATAAATTGCCTCGTTCAGGTATTTGAAGTATAGGCTTCTCCATTATACAAGGCGGGCATGAAGTATGCCTACTAAAATAACTATTCAAACTTTTTATTCTTGTGTTCAGGGGCAGGGCTATATAGCAGAATTGAAGGTAGTCGACATCGAAGGCAAGCCCAGTTTTTAAATTCTCTTTATCCACAATGTGGTTCGGAACAACGAACGTCCAAATTACTCAACTCGAAGTTCACTGATTTGGCTTTCCCGCATCTCATATTCATGAAACGGTTCCTTTCCGCGTGTTATGGTCACTGAAATCACTTAAAATGCATCTGCGTCATAATGCACACAATCTACGTCTCTATAAGCAGCGTTATAAATGAGAACGACGCCGTTTTATATACGCGCAACGCGGGAAAGCCAACCCAACGAGATTTGAAAAGCGCTTTTCGACGTTCTACATTTTGTACGTGATTGCTGCTAGAGAGAATTTTAAAACTGGGCTCATTTTTTGTTCTGACGGCCCTAAATTTTTCAACATAATCGCGCCTCCTAAAATCGAAACTAAAAATGTATTACTTAAATGAGTTAAAAAATAATCTAATATTTGAAATCTATCATTTACGCAATGTCCTCCTTATTGGACAATCCACATGCACAGGCGTCAACAACTTATATCTCACAGTTTTTGAAACGAAGATCTGTAAAGGTTACAAAAAAAAATGACGTGCTATACTCGCGGCTGAACTTTTCGGCTGCACGGCAACGTTGCCTGCAGTGTGGCATGGGTACTTCTTGAACTAAAAATCTATGCGAAAGAACTAATTGCAGCACTAAGTGCCCATTAGGGGCGACTAGTTTGCTGTGACGCCAACTAGCGTTGATGTGCCACTTTAGTTAGTCTCTGAGCCAGTAATCTTTTCTCTTTAAGAGACCAAAAGTGCAATAAAGGAAAACCTCTCAGTGAGGGACAACAGCACTCAAAGGAATTAATGAGGTGCAGTCTTTACCGTTTTAGCCTGACGGAGAATGGCGCGAGTGATGGGTGATTTGACTCACATTTGCGCGCTATTTTCTGCTGGTGACCCTTCAGAAAGGTCGAAACTAAATACCAGATCTGCACCTTTGTAGGAATCTTAACTATTACAGACCAAAATTTATTGCTCGAACAGGTGGTAAGAATGTGTATCAACGTTATTTTCTGCATAACTTGAGCCAGCTACAGAGAAGGGCGACAGCAAAATTGACTAAAGCAGTTAACATGGGATTCTGCGCCAGCAAAAAGAAAAAAAAATGTTTAGCACGTGAAGCGAGGAATTGACGCAGGATTTTAAAAAAGGGGGAAAAGAGGTCGTACTCACAAACGAAGAACAAGAAGACTACTTTTATATAATGGAAGGTAAACACAATGATCCAAATCATTGTGAACTCAAGTAAAGCTTTTGATGCTACCAGAGCACGTGTTCGAGACTTGAATATGAGCTAGTCCGCATGAAAACACACGACTCATCGCGACAGCATTTTTAATCTACGGGAAAAAAACCGACGATGACTGCCTTCACTTTCTCGGAGTGATGGGCAGAGGACACAGCGTACAAGCTCTTTTAGCTGGCAAAGGGAGCATCAAAACAAAACCTCGAAGTCGTAAAGAAGAAAACGGAACAACTTTTGCAAACAATGTTCTCAGGCAATATGAAAGTGCAAGAAGCGATTTAGCTTTTCCTTTAGAGCAGAGGCTTTCTACGAACTGACGAAACCCTAACGAAACCCTAATGGACACGCCATTTGGGTGAGCTCATAAGGGACACAACATTCTGTCCCTCCGGACAGTACAGACGCGGAGGGAACATGATGAGCTTTATTAGGCGAGGCGCTGGGGCATATTATCTGCGCTCGTACGATCTTACCCTATATTGTCGGAAGTGGTTGGACGGGTGTATGTGGAGTGGGGTAGAGAGAGGGGGCGGGTCTGGGACCTAGGTTCATGTCGATCCGTCAGTGTCGAGGCAATGAGGCTCATCGGAGACCAGCACGGCGCCCTCCGTCTCTCTCTTCCCGACAGCACTCGCCCTTATCTGCCCCCGGTTTCCCTAACATCTCCTTCCGGCACTCCCAATTTGGCGTTCCCTTTTAGGGAGGATGAAAGCGTCGCTGCTTCCCCTGCTGAGAGTTAGGAACTACACCGAGAACAACCAGAAAATAAACTAGGAAAAACTGCTAGAAAGGGGCACTTCAACTTCACTGATAATTTCGAGCAATTTTTTGTTTTTTTTATTAGGTTTTCCGTACCAAAGCGACTCAGCCTATGAGCGTCCACCAAAAGAGAGTTTGTTTAGCGCTCGCATAAGATTTATTGAATGCCAGTGAAGATTCTATCGAAGGCATCATATTCATAAGGGAAGTAAGAAGGAAGCAAGGGAAGTAAGGCCTGATTAATGTTCCAGTGGGTTAGTAAGGAACTGTGGGAAACAAGTTCCTTGAAGTAAAAAGCAAGCATATGCAGTGTCAAGAAAGTGCATTTCAAAGTTCAGCAGTTTCACTGCATCTTTCTACAGGAAGAGTGCGACGCGGAACTATAAACAAGCAGGCTTCCGCAAGAACAGACCAGAAAAACAATAAGCGTGGTTCCTGAGAGAAAGGCGGAACTTCAGCGACCAAAGAGCAAAAACAATGCTCGTCCTCATAAATAAGAAGAAATCACTGATAGCTACGATGAGTAAAAAAAATAGCGGCCCTCAAAGGAGGCAAACTTTCTTCCCAAAAGAAAGACGAACTTCATATACCGGAACCGAGGAGGGAAACAACAGCTGAAAGATAAACAACATTCCCTTGCTCGGGAGAGAGATACGTATAGACGAAGACAGCTCAATGTGTCCAGAGTGACGAGCGAAGGCGAACAGGACCGACAAGCAGAAGCAGGGGAAGCAAATGAGAAGTCAGAGACGAGCACACGTGGGGAGCCGAAAGTAAGTCGAAGAAAAAGGAAAAAGGTAAAAACATTGGGGAAAAGGGAAATATACCGAAGAAGGAACGGATAGAAAACAAGAGCGTGGATAAAAGGGAAAGAAAAAATAGCGAGAAATAATATAAGAGCGCGTCGCTGAGCTCAGGGAAGCTTCCCCAAATGCTGCACCCGTGAGGGAAAAAAGGGAGTGGAGCATCCCGATCCACAGGGGGTACCATTCTGGCCGCCTGATTGCGCTCGTTTGTTGGGCGCTCTCAAGCACCTGCGGATCCCAATCGCTCTTCTGCTGCTGCCAGCAGCAGTAGATCGTCTGGGAGGCTCGCTTCCTACGCGCTTATCGTGCCCCGATTCCTACTCGGTCTCGCCTCGTGCCTTTTCCGCCACCCTTCACTTCGCTACGATTGCTTCCTTGGGAAGCATATATGAATTTCGTCGGCCGTGATGCATCCTGTCTTGAGAATACGCGTCTTGAGAAAGAAAATTGGCGCCGATCGGTTGTAAATATACCGAACCGTGACGAAACAGTCATCAGCAATATGTCCCTTTAGATAAATATGAGCGTGTTCTCCATCTCACGCGTGTTTTCTGCTCATGAATGCATGACTCATATAAAAATACTGAAAACGATGAGCGCCCATGACGCTTGAGGCTATTCGATTCGTTCAATACATTCAAGAAATGAAAGGCTAGGTTCAACGGGTAAGGATCTCATCCACACCGGTCTTGCTTTGAGTATGGCTTTAGAGGAAGGCTTTCGTTATTGATACTCCCAGTATGCAAAGTCGCCGTTAAACAGCATTCTCTGTGTTGTGGAATTTTTCGCTATCCTGGTAATACGACGTCCGGCATCGTATTGTGTATGATCAAATAAAAAAGGTACGCAGGTAATGATGTGATATGATGCGAAAAATCTCCGTTGCACACTTCGTGTTTACAATCATCACCTTCCTATTTCAACGCATTCTGTTGGTCTAAAGAGAAACTTTGTTCAACCACTGCGAATAAGAACGGACAAGACGAAATGAAGACGATGCGGCCGAATGCGCTATCAAACTTTATTTAGGAACGAAAACGGGACCGCATATTTATAGTGTTTCCTAAGTTGCAAATTTTGTATGGTTAGTGCTTTTTCAAATTCAGGTATTGTATGGTTTATCCTGGTATTTTTGTTCTGCTGTCTCCTGTAGCAATGTTTTCATATTAAAAAATTTTGCCTAGTTCCCTTGGTCGTGCGCCCTTGTAGGAAACAATGTAAATGTGTGGTTCCTGTTTTTATTTTTTTAAATACAAGTTGATCATTCAAACCATCCGTTCATGTCACCATCTTTTCATTTAGTTCATAGCGCTCTTTGTGCCGCTTCTCATTGCGCAATTGAATTTAAATTCGTCATGCCCTTCTGGTGGAAAGTGCTTCTGGAGGGTAAAGATGGGCGAAGAGTTGAGGCTCGCAGGTAGCCATTCTAATTTTACAAAAAAAGGGGCTCTAGAGGAGGCAACTTCCCAACCTGGAGAGTGCCGCGAAGTGCCCTCACGCGCTCCTGTCCGCTAGGGGCGCTGGAGGGCGCAGGCTTCACACCGACACGGAGACAGCGGTGTTTCGACGAAAGAAAACTACACTGCTAACGCAGAAAAAAAACACAAAGAAAACGCGTACGAAATCAGCCACCTAGAGAGCCTAAGAAAGTAGCTGCGATTACTTGTTAACCAACCGTAGTTGTCAGGACAACCTAGGCGTGTCCTTAGTATTAAGTGTAACATGCTAGTTACGACTACAGACGATACGAGGGCTAGGCTGTCTGCTCTGAAATCTGAGATGAGAGATATTAGGGTTGTGGCAAGTTCCTATGCCGGTGGTTGTTCCCAGAGTTTCCAGAATTCTCGCCGTGCCTTGTAAGCGAACAGTAGACGCACACCTCTGCGTCCTGATAAGGAGCAAGGAAATGCATTTCCGCTTAAGCCAGTTTAAATGCGTGAACCTTTGAGAACATCATTCAAGTGGCGCCTTACAATCCGCTCAGCGTTTGAAGGAAGCCTTACTGCAGATTAAATGTTATCAGGCACGCCCTTGCTGTCAGTTGAGTATTATATATGCTGGAGAGGTGATAAGATTGTGATAGTCGATTGTGATCGGTCTTAATCTGGCTTTCTTTTATGGGTTTAGGGGGGTTTAACGTCCCAGCTACTCAGGCTATGAGGGACGCCGTTGTGAAGGGCTCCAGAAATTCTGACCAACTGAGGTTCTTTAAAGTGCACTGATATCGCACAGTACAGGGGCCTATAGAATTTCGTTTCCATCGAAATTCGACCACCGCCGCCGGGATCAGACCCGCGTCTCTCGTGTCAGCAGCCGAGTGCCATAACGACTGAGCCCCCGCGACGGCTCTTTATCTGGCCTTCTTGAGGTAAACATCACTGCACCCGCATCCGTAGGTTGTGGGCGGAGCCGTTCAGTAGCACAATAGGGACAATTCTCCAAACTAATGTCCACGAAAGCATGAGACATGAAACTTAACAGTATCTAAACGCCTCAATTGATGGCTGCACGTGACTACACGCGGGTACCAATCACTGCGAAGTATTAAAGGTACCCATGCCACCTGGGAGAAGAGGCAGGCTGCTTTAGTGGATCGCTACAAGTTGTTGAAGCCGAGGACTTCTAACACATGTTGCTTTTTATCCAATTATGGCTCATATGTCTTAGCTTGGAGAGTCTGCCCATGTCCATAAGGATTTCACAATTATAATTGGTGAATTAGTAAGATATTAGGTAGCAATTTCCGCGGCCGGCAACATTCTTTTCCTTCACTTTTTTTATATAAACCACTACTATTACTACTCCTACTACTAGATCTCACCTCGCGAACTTGACACTCAAGCAGCAAAAAAACGAAGGACGACGTAGTGCCTTGCCCAGTCGACGAGCAGCACAAAGCCTTGATAGTATGTTTAGACGGCGCATGGACTGCTAACATATTTTGAGACTGTTGTTAATTTGATGCACACATTCTAAGTCAAGACGTGTCCGCCCGTATATGAGGATCCGATATCACGTGTTCTTCGTCTGTACATGGCCTCCACATCGTCAATTGACAAACCGCATCAAACATTCCCTCTTCTACTTTATAAAACTCCTACAGTGTGCAGTAACCAAATTTTTCAAACATTATTTCACAAAGATCGCTCGGTAACGAGTAAAACTTGGCGAAACGTTGCACGCTGTCTCGAGAGAGTGAGTTAAAGTGTGCAGCATCAACAAAATTGTTTTCTTCTCGGTAACGCACACGACAGCTGTTCCTTCCTACACGCCGCTTAATTCAATCTCGTGTGGTAAGTGACAGTTTTCTCGCACAAAATGATTGGCCGGGCAAGACAATGTCGGTCATTACAGAGACAAAAATCTCCACTATGTCTCACCGCCACGAAGAAACATTACTACTCGATGGGTTTCTCTCCGTCCCCTTCACGTTCAAATAAAGCTTACATATTCTCCAGTTCCAAGCATTCATAAAGGCTAGCACAGAAGTGTAGCCAGCTGAATCAATAGAAAGCGGCTTTTTTAGAAAGCCTACTGACCGCGAGCGAGCAAGCGTTGCTTAAGGACTGTTATCACGCTATGCTCGCGCTCAAGCAATCAGATGAAACAGCGTGTGGCTTGCCTTCCCTACAGCGAGTCTCCTTCCATTAGATGCGCGTGTACGTACATTAGAGTTAGCAGGGTCGATGACGACGATCGATGCATCAGAGAGCTGCAAAAAGCAGCCGCAGAGATTTGAACGCTGAAGCAGAAATTGCAAACCAAAATGAACACGCCTCGCGCTTCGTGTCACGCTAGAGATGCATCGACAAGCGGGCAGTTGGCAAAACAAACTTACTTGCAATGACAGAATCAGTAAGCGTTAGACTCGTTTTGAGACACTGGTTCATAAAGTGTAAGCGTTACACTCGTTTTGAGACATTTGTTCATAAAATGTTAGCGTTACACTCATTTTGAGAAACTGCACCATAAATGTAAGCGTTACACTCGATTTGAAGCACTGGATCATAAAGTTTAGGTGTCACACTCGTTTTGAGATATTGGATCATAAAGTGTAAGCGTTACACTCGTTTTGATGCGCTGAATCATAAAGTGTAAGTGTTACACTCGTTTTGAGATATTGGATTATAAAGTGTAAGCGTTACACTCGTTTTGAGACACTGAATCATAAAGTGTGTTACACTAGTTTTGAGATATTGAATCATAAAGTACAAGCGTTACACTCGTTTTGAGATTTTGAATCATAAAGTACAAGCGTTACACTCGTTTTGATGCCTTTGATCATAAAATCTAAGTGTTACACTCGTTTTGAGACACTGGATCAAAACGTTTAAGTGTTACACGCGTTTTCAAAATATGCCGAAGTTTATGCTTTAGACATGTTTTTAAAAAAACATCAGAAACTTTAAGCCTTACAATCGTTTTCAGTAAGCAGATTAGGAAGTGTAAGCGTAACATTCTTTTCCGAAAAACAGTGGGAATAGGGCACTGAACATTCACAAGTACGACCAGTAAGATGGCGCGAGTTTTAAAAATTGAACATGTTCAGGTCGTGGAGGGGGTAGGTTAAAATAATACATGCAGCTCCGCAACACATGAACTAACGTTTCTTCCAGGAATACAGGAACCGATAGCAGTAATTCTATCTGATATTGAAGTCTACGCTAGTTTTACATCATACAACCTAGAACATCATTGTTTTCTAACAACCACTGCAACCCATGATCTCTATATACTTCTTAAGCTGGAGAGTTTTATACTTTTGCCTCCTGCATTTTCTAGTTGGCCCATAGATCCTGTGCAACAAACATATCCGTTTTTATCAGCAATTCCGAAACTTCAGGTGGTAGGCCTTTTCCTAGCAACGTCGCGATACATGTGCACGATCAGCCCTTCCTACACTTAATCCCGCTTAAGGTTACTCGTGAGGAGTGAGCAAGCGCAAACTGACGCTGATAATGCTCCATGCGTTGATTTACCTATCCTGCGCAATCTGTGGCGAAAAAGAAAAGAACTACAACGCAAGAACCCAAAAGTGCTGTTACGACGCACCGGCATTGTCTATACCGAGGATTGCTACAAAGCCTCCAGCGATCATGTTTCTGCAAAGCCCTACATGGATCGCTAGCGTTCGTTTACAGACCAACGCACCTGGCATTGCAGAAGCGACCCACAAGAGGCGGCTATTAATCAGCAATGGGGTCATAAACCTCTCAGCTCCCTTCTCAACAAATCCCCTGGTATGATAAAGGACGCTGTATCAAAGCACGCGTAGTGATGAAAAACGTGTCTAAACGTGACCGTCTTTCATGTTGCCCTGCAGGCCCTAAGTCCAGACACGACGCCCTAAACCCGCGTTGCGTATCTAGAACGACCTCTACGCTGCTTTTGCACAAGACTCCCTCTGACGAGCTATTCTGCGAGAGAAATAGCGCCCAAGACGCTACTCAAGCCAACCCTGCCGTTCCCTTCGAAACCAATCAACTTCAAGGAAACGAAAATAAAGTTACCTTTATTATGGCACCTCGTTAATTCGCTTTTTTTCCTGCCCAGAAAAAAAAAAACACTATGTCAAGCAAGGGTCGTCAACCCGATGGTGACGCTCTACATAGTAGCTTTAAAAAACTGCCTCGGTACGGTGTTTCTTAGTATGAATGAACCAATGGATGAAGAAAAAGTAATAATTTCAGTTTAAGGATCGCAACCTATTCTACAACTTCGCCATGTGACAGCACGAGCTCCCTATGCTTACCTTACCTGCGCATGAACAAAAATTTGTTGTTTATTTACAACAATAATAGATTTTTCTATTCTGATTTGCACTGGCCCCGTTCAGTTTTTAATATAGGGCTCCTGAACTTGTACTGCATAAAATTCTTTTATCTCCAATATGACCGCGGCGCAACAATCTCCGCGGAGATCTTTATTAACTATTGATGTATAGATGTTACTTTGTTGCAAATTTATGCTCGTTCAGATAGCGTAATTTGCGTAATTAAAAACCAGAGGCATCACTGTCTACCCCCTTCTTCATTGTCTCATATCTTGAGTCGGTGCTAAGGTATTTCAATGATCCATTTACCGTATACTGCAAGCGACTAGAAATGCGTACAAGCTCACTTTCTACGCACTTTTTATCTTTTACGTTACCGTGTTTCATCGCAGCCCATTGCACTGTCAGCGTTCATTTTTTTTTTCCTTATATACTCCCATAATCGCAACTAATGCTCCATTTAATTGTGCCTTTCCCGCTTCTAATGTACCCGCTTTACATTTAAACTGTTCTGTCCTTCTACATGGAACGAGGAGCTTGCAGTGTGTCATAAATCAAATTTAAAGAAGTGTCAGCAGCATAGGTAAATCAGTTCAGTGATCTCAGAGCTGTGTTTCAGCGTGGATGTTGAATACAAGTACTGACAGAGCTTGGAATACGCAAGCATCAGGCGGGTGGGCAGCCAGTGCACCCTAAGAGCCGTACTTAGGTACGGTACGATACTGTACAGTATGGTATGATATGGTATGGTGCGGTTGAAGTAAGGTACGGTACGGTACGGTATGCTGCAGGATAGTATGGTACGGTACATGATACTGTATGGTATGGTATATGGCACGTTATGGTGTGGTATGGTATGGTATATGGTACGGTATGGTATGGTACGCTATGCTACGTAAGGTATGGTACGGTATGTACGGTATGGTATGATATGGCATGGTATGGTAAAGTATGGTACGGTATGGAATGGTAAAGTATGGTACGGTATGGTATGGTATGGTATATAGTATGGTATGATATGGTATGGTATGCTACAGTGTGGTTTGGTTTGGTTTATAAGGTTTAGCGTCCCAAAGCGACTCAGACATTAGGGAAGCCGTAGTGAAGGGCTCCGGAAATATCGATCACCTGGGGTTCTTTACCGTGCACTGACATCGCACAGCACACGGTCCTCTAGAATTTTGCCTCCATCGAAATTCGACCACCACGGCCGAGATCGAACCCGCGTCTTTCGGGTCAGCAGCCGAGCGCCATAACCACTGAGCCACCGCGGCGGCGCTACAGTAGGGTATTGTACTGTATTTGATACGGTATAATATAGTATGGCATGGTGTGATAGGGTGAGGTGTCGAGCGTTTAACTTCCAGAAGCAATCATATGGACAATGAGAGACGAGGTTGTGGAAGGCTCCGGATTATTCCTACCACATGGGGCTATGTAACATGCGCTGACTTCATGCCCCCCACGCGCATTTCTCGCATTTTGCTTCCATTGAATTGCAGCCGCGGCTGCCGGGATTCACCCCCCCCCCCCCCAACCCAAGGCTCAGCAGGCAAATACAGTAGCAACTAAGCCCCTGAGGCGGGTCTTGTATTTGGAATCGTTATTGTCAAGCATCGAGCTTGACCAACTATATATACAAGGATGATTTGACTTTGACTGGCGCCGCAGCAGTTTGATCAAACAGCGGGGCGCATAAAGTGTTCTTTGGTCGGCCCAAGATGAGCTCAAATGCCCGTTTTTCTTAATCATTTCAGTCTGCAGAAGCTGAACTCTAGGTGAGGGGGAAAGCCTGGATCCATAGGAGAATCAGCAGGTACCCGAAGGCACTGGGGATCCGACCTCGAACCTCCCGCAAACGCCGCGAGTGACAAAACCACTGGGCCACCGGTTCGGCATAATGGCAATAATGATGATGATATGGCTTTTATAGTGACAGGGGGACTCCGCAGTTTCCATCGATACACTCAATCGCCTCGAAGTGCGCGCACTTTGCCAGCTGTGCTCCCTGTGTTCCCGTAAGGTCACCTAGCCTGACCCTAAGAGCGGAAGTTTGAGCGCGCGGCAAAGTTGGCCCTTGGGACTGTATTAAAATAAATGTCAGCAAAAAGGCAAATGCCCCACCGTCTTTAACGGCTGCATACCACTCCGTGACTTCGGTAACGTGTATATATAGGGGCAGTAGAGGCGTTGCTGGTGACGGAAGATTGATTGCGCCGGAAAGGCGGCGAAGACGGATTGCTTCTAAGCCGCGGACGAGACAAGCCTGCACGCTTACGTATACGCACGCCGGAAGTATAAACACGTCACCGGGAGAAGCTTTTCGATGCCGAACGAGCCTCATTCAGAGCGCAGCGCCCAGTTTTTACGGGCGACGCTATCCTTCCTGTTTTTTTTCTTTTATCCCCCGTTTTCCCCCGCGGCTGTTTTGAGAAAGAGTGCGCAATTCAATCACGGTATGGAAAAATTATGCTTCTCTCTTCTCAACTCTCATGCTTCTGCTGTGAACACAAGTTGAGGGGAACAGAAAAGTGTAAAGGTGAAAGTTTAAATGGCGTTTGCTTGATGTAACGCGAGCTTCAGAGTGACCTGTTGAGGGGGTCACGAGGTCATGTGTGCATTGGAAAGCGATGGCAGTGCAACCCACTAAAAATTGTTGATCGCACTGCCCATTAAGCACATTAGTGATGGGTCACAAGACTGACTCGATTAAGTGTGTCGCGCGGTCTATTCACCCGAGTGACGTCACCTGTGGACCTGGGACCGACCAGGTTAAATGATGATGACACCATTTCTTGCGCACGACGGGGCCTCTACAGAACGCACCTTAAATAACTCAGGCTGCAATATAAAAACAAACCTCAAAGCTTGAAAGTGATGACGGCGGGTTTAGAGTGTACCCCACCCCATGACAGCAAGTTTAGAGCCTACGTGGGTGTGCCCCAATTTAATCAGTTATCCCACAAGGAGTATTGTAAAGGACCCGCATACTGCTTGTCCCATATGCATGGACGACATGCTCATCGGCCACAATGTAAACGAACCGGAGAGTTTTTGCCTATGACGCATTACGACGGCAGCGCTGTCTATTTTGCAGTCTCTCAAAGAAATACCGCCCTGGAGAAGATCGCATAAAAAAACTGTTTCATTGTGTCTAACATAGCATAACTGTGTCAACTTAGTTGCGCCATAAGAAAAGAATACGAAGGCTCTGAAACTCGACTTCTACTAATGCTTAAACTTCAACTTAAGTTTTTGTTTGAATATAGTGTTACATATAAAGTGTCGAAATATTTTCCTCAATGTGGCCTTTTTGTGGCCTACTGTGATATAGTTTAACTAGAAGCAGTCGCTGCATGCTTTCCATTTTGAAAGGCACAGAAGAAGGAGCTGTGCATCCCTGCCGCAACACTGCCAAGCCAGTGGCAGCTATTTTATTGCAGGCAAACCGTCGAGCATCAAGAAGGTGCTACCGAGGTGAAATGATTGAGAGTTCTGTATTCTACGCTTTCCGGCTCGCTGTTTTTATCCGTATATAGCAGTACTTCATGTCGCACTAAAACCTGAATGCTTTGGTAAACTTGTGCGCACCTGTAAAATAAAGAGAGCTTCTTACATTCCTCCGACCAGCTCCGCTAAGCAAGGTGAAATGATTTGCTTTGACTTTGCTTCAAGTCCGAAATTCATAGCTTCCCATAGAGTTCATTTCTTTAGGACTCTTCTAATGCATTGCTAAATCTCAAATTACTTAATCAAGAAAACTTTGCGCAAACCAAGATGGTACACGAGGCAGAAACACGCACAACCACACACACGAGCGCAGACTTGCGACTACATTTCTAGAAACCAAACACCGCCTTTAAAAGCGAAAAAACGCATGCGTACAGTTACCAGAGCCACACGGGTAAGGACCGGCGGGCCCACAGCTATTATCAAAACCTAGCACCAGTGACAGGCACAAAATGAAACCACACCAGACAAAGCCGAGTGTGCCCGACGCAGAAAACCAACTACCAAAGCAATCAAAACAACCGCGACTGTTATTTAGCGCTCTTTTCCTTCTCTCTTTTTGTTGCTGCGTGATGGTGGTGGTGGTGGCGGTTTTCTGCGTCGGGCACGCTCAGCATTTTCTGGTGTGGCTTCATTTTGTGCCTATCAGTGATGCGATGTTCTGACATTACCTTTGGGCCCGCCGCTTCCTACCCTTGTGGCTGCGGTAACTAAACGCATTCCCTTCTTTGCTTCTTAAGTTGGTTTTAAGGAAAAAATACAGCGCGAACATAGACGACGGACGAAAAAGAGGTGCACAACACAAGTTGATGTTTGGTTTCTGGAAATATAAGTATTAAGTCACCGCTCGTGTGCGTGCGTGCGCATGTGTGTGTGTTTGCGTGCGTATGAGAGTGTGTTTGTGCGCGTGTGTGTGTCTGCGTGCGTGCGTGTGTGTGTTTGCGTGCGTGCGCGCGCGTGTGTGTGCATGTGTGTGCGTTTGTATGCGTGTGTGTGTGTGTGTGTGTGTGTGTGTGTGTGTGTGTGTGTGTGTGTGTGTGTGTGTGCGTGCGTGCGTGCGTGCGTGCGTGCGTGTCTGTGTCTGCGTGCGTGTGTGTGTTTGCGTCCGTGTGTGTGCGTGCGCATGTGCGTTTGTGTGTACGTCCATGTATCTGTGTGCGCGCGTGTGTGTGTGTTTGCGTGCGTGTGTGCGTGCGCATGTACGTGCGTGTGGGTGGGTGCGTGTGTGTGCGTCTTTGTGTGTTTGGGTGTGTGCGCGTGTGCGTGCATGTGTTCGTGCATGTGCATGCGCGCGTGCGTGTGTGTGTATGTGCGTGCGTG
This sequence comes from Amblyomma americanum, assembly GCF_052857255.1. Taxonomy (NCBI): domain Eukaryota; kingdom Metazoa; phylum Arthropoda; class Arachnida; order Ixodida; family Ixodidae; genus Amblyomma; species Amblyomma americanum. The sequence goes on from NC_135501.1 coordinate 134,866,048, forward strand.
TGTGTGCGTGTGTGTGTGTGTTTGCGTGCGTGCGCGCGTGTGTGTACGTGATTGCGTGCGAGCCTGCGTGTTTGTGTGTTCGCGTGCGTGCATGTGTGTACGCGCGCATGTGCGCGCGTGTGTGTGTGTGTGTGTGTGTGTGTGCGTGCGTGCGTGTGTGTGTGCACGTGTGTTTGCGTGCGTGTGTGAGCGTGTGCGTGTGTGTGTGTGCGCTTGCGTGCGTGCGTGGGTGCATGTGTGTGCGTGCGTGTGTGTGCGTGCGTGTGTGTGTGCGCGCACGTGTGTTTGCGTGTGTGTGTGAGCGTGTGCGTGTGTGAGCGTTTGCGTGAGTGCTTGGGTGCATGTGTGTGCGAGTGTGCGTGCGTGCGTACGTGTGTGTGCGCGCGCGTGTGCGTGGGTGTTTGCGTGCGTGCGCGTGCGTGCGTGCATGTGGGTGCGTGCGCATGTACGTGTGTGTGTGCGCGCGTCTCTGTGTGTGTACGTGTGTGTGTGTCTTCGCGCGTGTGTGTGTGTGTTCGCGTGCGTGTGTGTGTGCGTTTGCGTGTGTACATTAGCGTGCATGCGTGCATGCATGTGTGTATGTCTGCGTGCACGCGCGTGTGTGTGCGTGCGCGTGTGCGTGTGTGTTTGCGTGCGTGCGTGTGCGTGTGTGTTTGCATGCGTGTGCGTATGTACACGTGTGCATGTGTGCGTGCGTTCGCGTGTGCGTGTGTGTATGTGCGTGTGTGTGCGTATGTGTTTGCGCGCGTGTGTGTGCGTATGTGTTTGCGCGCGTGTGTGTCTGCGTGTGTGCGCGCGTGCGCGTGTCTGTGCGCGTGTACGTGTGCGCGCGCGTTTGTGTGTCTGCGTGCGCGTGTGCATGCGTGCGCGTGTGTGTGGGCGTGCGTGCATGCAGGTGTATGTGCGTGTGTGCGTGCGTGTGTGTGCGTGTGCGCGCATGTACCGGTGCGCGTGCACGTGCGTACGTGTGTGTGTGTGTGTGCGTGCGCGTGTTTGTGTCTGCTTGTGTGTTTGCGTGCGCCTGTGCATGTGTGCGCGTGTGTGTGTGTGTGTGCGTGCGTGCATGCACGTGAGTGTGTGCGTGTGCGTGTGTGCGCGTGTGTGACCGTGTGTGTGTGTGTGCGTGCGTGCGTGTGTGTGTGTGCGTGTGTGCGTGTGTGTGTTTGCACGTGTCTTTGTGTGCGCGTGTTTGTGTGTCTGCGTGTGTTTGCGTGCGCGTGTGCATGTGTGCGCGTGTGTGTGTGCGTGCGTGCATGCACGTGTGTGTGCGCGTGTGCGTGTGCGCGTGTGTGAGTGCGTGCGTGCGCGTGTGTGCGCGCGCGTGTGCGTGTGTGTGTGTGTGTGTGTATGTGTGCATGTGTGTGTGCGCGCACGTATTTCTGCCTCGCGTCCCGTCGTCGTTTGCACGAAGTTTTCTTTATTACGTCACTTCACCAATTCGTACACCAGTCTGCACTACAAAGCAGAATTACTGATTCCGATACCTCAAACTTTCATACAAATGAGCTTTCGTTTTGAAGGCACTCCGTGGAAACGGTCAGCGCGGATTTCACACTTGATGTGTTTTCAAGTAAAACAAAGCTTCCTGCGATTCTTTCAGAGCTAACAGGTATTTTGAAGTTGAGATTAAACCAGATTTCTATCCAAAAAGTGCCTTCAGGAGAATTTCTTTCCCAGAGCAGAAAGATGAAGGCATCGCACGGACTTTTTGCATTTAGTCTAGAGCGGCGTTCTCAGTTTATAATTATTTTATTTTCACGTCTTCTAAAGTCTCTTTTTCCACAACTTGACTTATTCTAACGATAAGTTTATAAAAGTACGTTTTAGGCGCGAGAGGACAGACTAGAGCTACAGTTCGGGCGTCTAACTCGGACCATTGCGTAGCGGTACCTACTCTAATGAGGTCTCGCTTCAAAGCTGTTCTAAAAAGCGAGATATAATAAGAAGAAACGCAGGGGACGTTCTCAAACCTGCTCCTGGCTTAGAACGGCATGATGCACGATGTTTCTTGCAGTGCATAAACAAAAGCGGGCAGCTACAGCACAGACGCACTGATGCTGCCCGTGGGTACGGAGATGTCCGCTGCAAAATCGCTATAATAAATTAATAACAAAATAAACGAGAAATTTGTCGTTTTTTTCACACTTTCCTGGTGCAACCGGCTTCTTTACGCCTTTTTTAAGAATTATAAGGAAAAATATCATAGTATTTTATGTACCGCAAAAAAACAATATCTAGTAGTCAATTTTCTTTGCTAAAAGATGGCCAGAAAAGATCGGAATTATGAAACTGCTTTTAGTAAGAAACGCTGATTTGTGCCCGGCTGTCAAATTAAGCATAACGCCGGATTGCGACCCTTACTCGAACTTCCAAAAAAATTTAACCTGAAAACACAGGGCCCTTTTAATGCGTTCGTCCTCAGGATTTTTTAAAGTGCGGCCAAGGTAAACCAAACCAACATTATGAGCCTCAGAGCAGCAACGCAAACGCTTTCACCGAACCAGAAACTCAGTCCACCCCAAAACAGTCCCCCTTTGAATCTTTGATTCGTAGTGCCGTCATGACGCCAACTTTTTATTCCATTCCTTGTTTTTACGCTTACAGCAGCCAGGACATTCCTACCGCAACATTAGAAACAACACTAACCATGCACATACAATCGTCTCGGTTACTAGGCTGCCGACAAAGGCGAACAGAGGCCTTCCAAATCTCATTCCGAGGCTAGTGCGGCCTGTGGCCGGGCGCCCACAAACATGGACTCGGAACGTCCCCAGCACCGACGCGGCTCGCGTCTCACGACTTCTGAACATCCCAACAAGTAAACAAAACTCCTGCCTCGAGTAAACACGGCTGCCTTCGGCTGCGCCGTGCTTGCAATCTCCAGGCTAGTCCTCCACAAATCCTTCTTCCGGATAAGTGCGCGCCGTGCTGCAGAAGCTGTTGATCTCGCATCCCTAATGGGAAAGTATGGGTGCTGGAGCCAAGAGTTTCAAACAGCTGCTAGGCGTGATTCTTTAGTTTCAGTTTTGCGAAGTAATAGGGTAATGCACATAACGTTAGCTCAACTTCACTCTTTCCCTTTTTGCTTACAGCGACGACTGCGGAAGCAAAAGGCACAAACTTCTTTTTAGAGAAATCTGATCCCAAAAATTGTATCAGAAACATGGCACCTCCGCAGGAGTACTCTAGGTGTTCCACTAAATGCGTCCTCCCGTTAAGCTGCATAAGTAGGTACGACTGGGCATGACGTTTGTGCCCTAGCATACACAACATTTCCCTAGCAACGACCTCTCTCCCGCCTAGTAATCTGTACTCAATTTCATTAAATTGTAGCTACTGTCATGTATTAAAGGTGACAATTCCCCTGCAGGCAGCGTAAAAGCCCATCTCCGCCGGTGAAAGAGACTGCAGCTGGACAGGTGCAGTCCACAAAATCACGATTACAACACTGACAACACTGTTGTAAATACTTATACACTAAACCTGACCGCAACTTTCCAAAATTCAGATTACACTCTTGTACCGCCAAACACGGCCTCGAAACTGTGCATTCTTCTCCAGCGGCCACGGCGCAAAACGTTATGTCCACCTTACCCGCTCTCTGTTTCTTGAGATAGCTAGGGCAGTTAGATAAGATAGATGAAACGATACGCCGTGTAATCCGTCCTTCTGGACACACTCTGGCCACTCCACCATTCCACTGTGACTTCGCACGAAATAAAGCCGCCCAACTCCACTCCCCTTTAGCCCTACAACGGGAATTTACCGATTGCGTCTCTCAAATGAGCAATTTCGTGCGCTCAAAACCTGGGTGAGGGTTGGAAGAAATTTCCCAGCGAAAAAGTTATTTTCGGGGTCATCTTCCGCTTTCGCGCACTATTGGCAGTCGGTGAGCCGACGATGTTTGCAACGTGGTTCGCCGGACTTGATTAATGTCCGCGCCGATCATTCGCCTGGGTAAGCAAGTAAATCAATAGTTTGTAATTACGCTGCACGATAATGACTCAGTTAATTACCGAGCTCATAGGGCTGCAGCGAGGAGCGGCTACTGTAAAAGTATAACGTAAACACACAAAATCATACATGAACGTACGTTTTCTTCAACAAGGAGAGCTGAGCGCAAGGGAACCTGCGTGCTGCTTCATTTCCGGTTTTAGCTTATTGAGGCGGAATTTTTTTTCCGTAACTACGCACACAAATTACTCGAATGTCGGCCAAATTGCTCCAATCACAAGAACAAGAAAAACGAATGAAATAAAAATTGAACATTCCCGGGGCCCGCAAGTGTGCAGTCAACTAGTTCTTCTTTCTTGAATGTTCAAGCTGCACTTCAACATTCCGCAGCGTATGCCTATTCAGGAATATGCGTCCTGCATTACGCTCCGAAGTCGGCATAAAAAACTGAAAAAAAAAACTTCCAGAAAGTGCGTGATTAGGTTAAAACATTCTTGAGGAATCTTAGGAGTTAAGAATTTGCTCGAAAGGAGACCGAAATTTCCGGGTTCCTGACCGCCACTTCCTTTTCTTGCTTTGCGAAATCAAAGAGAACAAATACAGTCTAATTTCTTTCTTTCAGAAGCGAGCGCAATTCCGATCTCGTTCTCTCGATTACTACCAACTAAACCTGAATGCCTTGAGTTATAATCACTGCCCATTACCATAGCTCTAGATTAAAAAAAGACTATAATTGTACGCCAATCGATACATATGAGCCAGTGAAAAAAATCAAACATATAGCTTGAGAAGCATTGGGACGTTAAACCCCATAAAACCGAACATATGGCGGGGAAGTCGCTGCCATTACGTAGTCCCAGAAACGTTGAAAAAAGAAAACGTGCAGAAACCGCACTCCTTAGAAAAAGAGAACAACACGAGAATTTGTCGTCAGCGGAATCTTCTCAGTCGTCCTGATTGGTATTTCTTTTTGAAAAAGCACAGACAGTGCTAGCCTAGAGATGGCGCAAAGAATATCAAGAATCAGCGATGTTGCAAGAACAATATCGGTATCCAATCCTGTGACAGAACTGCGGAGACCAGCACGATCTGTTGTCTTCCTTTCTGCTGGTTCGCATTTGCACCAGCTTATGATTTAAAAGCTCTTGATGCAGCAAGCTGTGCTCGCCAGCAGTTTCTAACCCTGTAGTTTGCAGTACATGACAAAGTACGATTTGCACCGACAGGTGGCAGCATGCACTCTACCAGCAAATCTTGGTAGCTGCTCTGCCTTCCTTGCACCAGCGTAGCATTATTACTCATTGCTACTCGTACACTGCTGTGCTATACCAGCGTCTGCGCTAATCAGCACCCGAAGTACTGCGCCAGCTGTTTTCAGATTTCTCTCCATAAGGAACATAAAACTAAAATTGCCGTACGAAAATACACTTGAATAAACAAAACTGGAGGGACACTTAAGCCCCGCCTTCAGGGCATGCGGAATAGAGTTTTTCGCGTAATGCCGATATATGTGGAATCGTCCTTTCTCGACATTCATAGATCCTTTGAAGTTCTCTTACCACTCCTAGCGCAGTGGGGGAGCGGTTAAGCGAAGTGGTATCGCTCTCAGATGGGAAGTGCTGTCCCCAATGGTGCTTGGGCGACCCAAGTTGCTCTTCCCGAGCGACTAACCATTAATTTAGCTGCCATCTGCTACTGTGGTCACTTTGCTCACAATCCGGTAGGCAGGCTGTGATGACGCCACAAGGTCACGTGACCTAGGTGGCCCGGCTAGGTGGCTTCTGCGGTGAACTTTCCGCTTGCAGCGACTGCGCCGTATTTTCCACAGAACGGAAGACCTAACGCTTTCGCGTTGAAACGTGGCCGCTGCATAAGCCGCAGTGTCTAAGAGGACAAGCAAAAGCTGCTTATCAAATCAGCAGCCTCAATCACTCGTTATCAACCAACCAATTGAAGAAAGAAATTGGACGACATGTGCTGTACCACCATGGCACTTCTTAGCCGAAAATTTCAGCCTCTCCCCTTCCTTCTTCAGAAGCGATTTCTTGGAATTAACTCTGGCTCTGCAGCTCAGAAAGATAACCTAATCGCTAACGTCATCAGCCATTTGAAATATGAGGTAGCGATGTGAATCCATCTCGTTGCCATTGCCACTTATGCGAAAGCGCCACGAGAAAAAGGGTGTTCAAAAAAACGACAGCCCTCTGGGGTGACTCACAGGAAAATATATATTGGTTCAGGCAGTAGTATGTGATCTTGTTTCAGTCAAGAAGGACGGAGAAACAACAAAAATGTGATGAACAAGCAGCGAAGATAAAAAACAATCTTTCTCTACCAAAGAGCGAAGTAGAAGGAAAGCTTACGTAACGCTCACCCTTTAAGGCAGAAGTCTCGCCTCTGCAATGCTCACCCTTTAAGACAGAATCCCTCACCTCCATTTTGCTGATTTCTCCGCCGCTGTCATCTAGTTTACCCTTCTCTCCCGTTGGCAACAAAGCTATTGATTGCTCCCTTGGGGTAAAAACGTTCCGTCCTAAGCCACCCCTGCGGTCTTGTCCCTTTCCTCAAGACATGTCCTCCGCTTGGTTACTCGGCTCTCCAGCCGTGAACCAACCATACCCGCATAAGCGGATTCCTTCCTTTCCAGCGTGCTTTCCGCCCGAATAAATCGCAAAGCATACAAAAGGCACAGAAAAGAAGCTTATTGCTCAACGTGCCTACGGGACAACGGCCTCGAGTATCCGCCACAGGGAACCCGACGAGAAAGCACTCCGACTGACGACTTCTTTTGTCCCCCGTCACACACTACATATTTGGTCATTTCTATAGCTTCTTTTTTTTGTTTACTTCATCTTTTCGCAAGGTCATTGCCTCCGCGTGCCTCACTTCGTGAAAGCCGAGAAACAGGTCGCATAAATAGCGGGAAGCGAATGAACCCGAAGAGAAAGAACGTGACTGATGGTGAAAAAAAAAAGAAAGCAGCAAAAAAAAAGCTGACAGCAAGAGGGAAAAAAAAAGGAATTTCTCTGTCATTTGCATGGTAACTGCGAGGCTTCGGTGGGGGATCGGAAGTTGCGAAGGCGCGTTGAGCAAGAAGTTCCTTAACGGTCTGGCGACTGTTCCGTCAGGTCCCGGTATAAAGCCTTTTGGTAAGGGTGCCGTACTCTCCGGTCACTCCTTGTTCTCCGAGTCCGGCGGGGGCTTTCAGGGTAATGGAACCGAACCACGCACACTGCTTAAGGGCTCAGCTAGCTCCCGCTGGCCAATTTATTCTGCATACAGAGGCCATCATCGTCTTGACGAGTACTAGTCTGTGCTTACACACGTCGCATGCATCCAGTGCAGGATCAAGACGTTGTTACTTCGTCTCCTTTCATTTACTTTTTCTTAGCTCAGCATATTTTACCGCTGATTGGCACTTCAATACAAGATGAGAATATCCACGAGATTAATGTTTTCGTTTACTGCGTAGGATAACGCTCACCCTCTGTGGTGAGCGCAGACGATAAGCTCCAGGTTTGACGCTGCAGTACGGGTCTTTATGCGACTTTACAAAGGAACTTCAAGAGTACACCAAAGAGGTGCAGTGGCATTAGCGATGACGCCTTTCGGGATTGAAGAAAATGTAGACCCCGGTCGTTTAATTTCTTTCTCGATGTAGAGCTCCGAATATGCCCGCTAGCAGAAGCTTTAAGGTTATTCACCTCACTGTTTCTGTCTGGAAGCTTTTCGAGATACGTTTTTGTACCCATATTCCAATTTACTACTATTATGTTTGTCTTTTCTTCGGTTTAGAAATTTCTTTCACACCTTTTGTTTCTGAACAACATAAATTGGAATGAGACACAGTTAAAGAACAAATGCAGGGACGAGCAATGGCTTCCGGGCGTTTTATCCCTGTGTCTCTCACGTGATGTACATCACAATGTCCCATCAACTCACAAAAGGTTCTGTTCTAACCTGCGTTTTTTTTTCATTGTCCCTTTTCATTGTCCTCATTGTTTTAGCGTACGCCTCACCACAACTATGATTTAGCCGTGCTGGTAAATTGCATATAAATCGCCAAAGAAATAGCACCCATTCAAATACTAAATCCCGAAGGATGACTCACGAATAGCCGTGATATACAGGTCAAATTATTTCTTCAAAAAAGAGCGAAGCGAGCAGAATTCCGACTGCAACCTAAGGCTCACTGCACAAACGCATGCAAGCTAACGGTCCCCTGGTGCAGCAGAAGTAAATTTTTCATCGAAAGAGGGTTTACAAGTGTCAGGAAAACTATAATTCAGACTTTGACGATGATGATGATGATTACGATCAGTTCTGTTGTGCAAGAGCAGATTTGGCCCAAGGTATAAGGTATTTCTTTCTACGCAAGGTTGGCTCAAAGACTCAGTTCCCAAGTAATTCACCCCACATGAGCCGAGCACCAGGCCAGGGGAAAGCTTTCACCATCTGTATTGCTGGTGGGTACCCGGCGGAACCCCACACCGTATGAGACGCGGGCGCTCGGCCAGCAGGCTACCACTGCGGTTAATTCATACTTCCTTGGTTTGCAGATAGTAGCACCGATCCTCACTTAATACAAAAAACGTTCACTTTGCATGCATTACCTAAAGCTTTCAGTTACGTGACAGTGCCAGCAATTTTGTACAGTGAAACTAAGCATACAGCCAAGTGGAATATACTTAAGAATAAGATTTGCCCCTGAGAGACTGGACATAACTTTATGATAGAAGGGGCGCAGCCAAACGAGAGGTTATTGGGAGGATGTAGCAGAATAGGAGAAGGAAGGCAAAGCCTTTGATCACCAAGGCACACGTGGCACATTCTCAACGGTCCGCAAGTGGACCCGACATTGCCCCATTTCGACTAATCACAACGATCTGATGCCGAACTAGTTATATCATTTAGTTTTCATTTACAACACCCCTGCACCGATATTACATATTACGACATTACTGCGATAAAGACGCCGTATGTAACCCATTGCCGTCTTTATGAAGCAATCACTACACAAACACAAAAAGTACAACACGCGAGGTCTGCTGACTATGTTTTGACAAACACGCATCTCAGAGTGTTCCCTGAAGGACAAATCGAAGGCCTCCAGTTGTTTCCTTTCCCACGAAACGGTGAATCTAAAGACGTCCGTTCTTCTCCACACGCCTCAACCGGTCCTTCCAAAGAAGCACATTGTGTATGCGTCTTGTGTCTCCTGCGCGGATGGCACAGCAACCCCCTGAACAAAAAAAAAAAGTTACGGGTAACAAAACGGCGCAACAGATCAATTGCAACTGACGGTTCCCATGGAACGACGTAGTTACCAGGCGCCGCGATTGGGCGTTCTTGATGCGAGCTTGCTGCCGATGACTGCTTCGCGTGACGCGCGTCAAGCAACTAACGCGTATACACCTGGCACAGTGGAACCCGATGATCAGTGGGTATGCATATCCGACAGCGGCACACACGGTCAGATGACGCGCTTCTTTTTTTTTTCTTTCTTGTTCCACCGAGCTCACGTCACCAAGCTCGCGGGACCGGGAATGATGAATGACCCCAGAGAAACGGCTGGCGAAGTTGACGAGACGGGCGTCGAAGCAAAATATCTTATTGAGTAGCTGCAGTCGATGTTTACATGGAGTTCAGCTGCTTGTCGCGAGGTCGTGGGTTCGGGCCGGGCCCGCGGCGGCCGCATTTTTGTGGAAGTGGCATGCTCAAAAGTGTTGTTAGTGACACTTTTATGCACAATTTTGAACCTCATCCAGCCGAAATTAATCAGAAGACTTCTAATCTTGGGGCCTTGTAGCCAAGAGAGCAGCTTTGGCCCACGACAATCTATTAATTACAATTTCTATGAAAAACCTCAAGGTTAAGCTTGACACGTGTTCTAAACAGTCAACACAAACCCGTAGAAAGTCAACAGATTGGCGACAAATACTTTTATGAACCTAATTGAAAGTAAACTCGAATGTAATTCAGAACGCTAACGAGTAGTACTACTTGACTCAAATGACAAATATTTCAACAGCACTATAAATCACTATTTACTGCAAAATGATATCTACTAAATACTTGAGAAAATCATGACTGCTTCCACAAAAATCGTAGCTATGTAGGATGTATCTGGTCTACTTTATATCGGTATAGATATACCGTAAATTCAGGTGTACAGGCGGCGGGCTTTAAATGTGTACAATAAAAATGTTGGGATTTGAGGACTGTCCAGTGCAGCGGCCTATGTCGCATTTTGTTTTTCAGTACCATCCAGTATAACATGAAATGCCCAATTGATTGTGTACCGGGCGAGGGATACACACCGAAGGCCGACTAGTAATGGAATTTTTTTCAGTCAAACTTGAGGCCTGCGGGCTATACTCCAGGCGCTGACTGTTTACTAATACTGTGCTGTGACCATGGTACAGTTGAGACTAAGAACAATACTGAAAAATAGAAGCCTCTTCACCCGTACACGAAATACAACGCGCTTTCCGACTGTATACTGAAAATTACGCTATACAGGAGGTATACTGTTCTTCGACTTCACATTGTGCAAACCAAAGTCAACCTAGCTTTAGCGCTGCCTGGTCGAGCTTCCTTTGTGCCATGATATTATACCATCGCCAGAATGTGTATTGCATGTTCGGAAGTACCTTTGCGGTAGTCTATTAGCGTCTTCTATCTGAAGGAACGCAGGACGCAGCGACAACTTGCTTTCTTTTAAGGAGGCAATTATGATTAAAGTTTTCTTGTTGCGTTCGCGCGCAACTTGTTAGAAATCTTATTGCGAACGCTCTTTGTTACGATAGCTGAAGTTGGTACAAAAACGCTTCTTTTATGGCCTGCGGGGACTTGCCCCGCTTCGTCCCCTTCGGTTTGCTTCCCCGCGATGCACCCTTCCTGGTTAGTTACCTTAAAGCGGCTCTGAAACGCCTTCCGAGGAGAGCACATTAACTCATTTAATCCCTGCACTGTGTTGCCATGAAAACCAGAGCCAAATAATACTCTTCTACACACAGCAGACGATCCACAATCACGCGTCAAAGTTGTCAAGCCTTTCCCGGCGACATTTTCATGCTCGCACTCTCCTCCACCCCCCGCATCTGCGTAGACAAGGTGAGAGGTGGCCATTGGTTACATTCTTTCAGACGTCAGGCAGCTACCGTGGCCGCGGCCAATAAGCCGCTTAGCTCCGGCGGGTCGGGAAGCTCCGCTCCCAGAGGGGGGTCGGCGAAGGAGCGCGTATACTTTCCAGCGTGCAAAAAGTGGCGAGAGGAGAGGGAAAGTGCGAAGACGCTGAAATTCAAATTTTAACTACAGGTAACTCGGCTTCAAATAAGCGCATTTAAAAAATCCTTGCTGGACACTATTCGTGAAGCGGCGTGCTTCAATATCCGAGGCATGCCGCAACTTTAATAGAGCCCCCTTCACAGCCCCTTCAAAGGAACAAGGGAGGGTGCCACTGACGGCGTGGTTGCTGCGCGCGTGCGGGAGACCGCTCTCCCTCTTCAGCTCGGGAACTCGACGCGCGCTGACGTGTCGGCGTGGCGCTCCGCTCTCCGCCAGCGAGGCGAGGCATCGCGAAAACGTTTTTCCCGCGAGTTTGTCCCGTCAGGCCTCGGAGCTTCTCCCGTGCCCTAGCGTGGGCGAACATTCGCTCGTAGCCTTCGAGGTGAGTAGGACAGCCTCGATTCCTTCGCGTATTTTGTTGCAGGCTTGGGTTATTGATGTTACAGCAATAAATGCCTTGTTTGTGTGAGCCAGAGTTTGGTTCTTTTTCCTTCCCGCAAAGCAGGGTCCGCCAAGGTCGGCTTGCCCCGCCGCGGTGGCTCAGTGGTTAGGGCGCTCGACTACTGATCCGGAGTTCCCGGGTTCGAACCCGACCGCGGCGGCTGCGTCTTTATGGAGGAAAAACGCTAAGGCGCCCGTGTGCTGTGCGATGTCAGTGCACGTTAAAGATCCCCAGGTGGTCGAAATTATTCCGGAGCCCTCCACTACGGACCTATTTGTTCCTCTCTTCTTTCACTCCGTCCTTTATCCCTTCCCTTACGGCGCGGTTCAGGTGTGCAACGATATAAGAGACAGATACTGCGCCATTTCCTTTCCACCAAAAACCAATTATTATTATTATTATGGTCGGCGTGCACTCGGTAGTGATCGCGATCACGGGTTGGGGACGGTGGTTTTTGAACTGTGTCAGCCGCAGTTAGGCGGGGTGGACCTGTTTACCCCAAATAAAACCCCACAGGTATTCGCCAGACATTCAGGACAATGCCATATTACATTGTGCGCTTTGTTTAACCCCTTCTTCCTTACCTGGAGGAATTGAGATACCGTAAATGTAAACAGGCTGTCATGATATGGGACGGCGACAACCAGGCGCTTCCAACATCACTTGTTCTCGTAAAAACAAACGCAAGAAAATCATTCCGGTTAATTCCGCCAAGAAAACGAACGACATTCTCATGACACGACCTTACTTTCAGGCATGTCTGGCGGCTTGCAAATGTTTCCCCCACAGACCATACCCAAAGAGCATTCTTTCGTAAGTGGGCGGGAGTTTCTCAGTATAAACAGTTCCAACCGTGTACCCAACGCCCTTCACAGGTGCCAGATTACCCAATTGCTATTTCTTCGTCTAGAGCACAGGGGGGGGGGGGGGGGGGGGGGGGGGAATGTGTGCAAGCAGATAACATCTTGTTTTTAAGTCGTCAGCGTCTCTCTCCCCATTAAATGTCGATCAAGTTAAGCAACTTGTTTAGCGCAGTCAGTGTTGTGAGCCTATCGGCGTAGTTTCAGTGTGCCCTCTATTTAAGAGCGCGCCGTTATTGGAAATCGAATCTGTGACCAAAACGTTATACTTGAGACTAAAAAACCAAAAAGACACAAACACAAGGAACAATATAGCCGGTGAAAATTTAGCCCCTGTTTTATCGGTAACTGAGCCAGTGCGTGCTGTTCCCCTGTTCTTCATGGCTGAGAAAGAAATAAGAAAACAATAATGAAAAAACAGCCAATGGCTATTTTTCTATCTGCACAGGGCAACAGTGTGTTGAGACTTTTTCGCTCTACCAAGATGGGTTATAGACTGCACCTTGAGCGTCGCGCAAAACACCACAATAATTCGACCGAAACCTTATCGTGCTCAAGAGGAAGAACCGTTCTCCGCAAAGGCCTCGCGCCCAACGTTCCTCGCACACGTTATTTTCCAAAGACCATAAGCACTGCACAATAGGTCGAGATTACCGAAGGCGGTATGAGTGGCTAATGAGTTAACAACAAATGCTCAGAGCTTCGCATGCAGGCCGTTCGAACCATACAGGAAATGTCTGAACGAGCGTGTTGCGATAGAACTTCGCTCCTGCGATACCCTTGTGCTTTCCACTGGACTAGGAAATACTCGTTAAGGTCCTGAAAGCCCGCTAACATTTTCAGACGCGATAGGACTGCCATAGCCATCCTTATTAGCCAAGTTAGGTACACTGCAAAACAATAGCCTCCTTCACTAAAATACACTCAGCGCCCTCCTGAGCAGGCCGCGACCCCCCTATGCAAATACTGTTATCTCCTAATCTTGTTCCCACGGGACAGCCGCGACGACTCCGTTCTCGTGGTATTTACAGTGCTTGACTAGCAAACCAATGGGATCCACCATTTCATGCCCAAACTCGGCCACCAGGGCGAGTGTCATCGAAAATTATGGCATTTCTCGTACGTGCGTAGCAGTGTTGGCGCCTGTTAAAGCTCACACGTTTGGTTTCGAATACACAGATAACAGTACTTGAGCTTCCGTTCGATTTACTGGGAAACGTAGTTTCACAGAGTGCTTTGTAGTGGCCGCAAGCGCACAAATCATGAATCATGCCTGCGTTAGCAGGACACGGAAGTTGATGCTGTGCAATGAACGCAAGCGAAATCCTATAAAGGGAGACCTCGGCTATTATTGCAGACAGTACCAGTCTCCATGCATGTGCGTGCTACTACTTTGTTAGTAAACGGCGCACAACTTGCGCCGCAGGAGAAAGAAAAGGACGTCAGGTCCGCCGGGCTTGCCCGCTATCTCCTTATTAGTACACCAGTGAGCGCATCCCTTCCGCCTTCTCGCCCTCTGACTCTACGCGTAATAACCCTCCCCCTGTTTGCGAAGCCGGCGTGAAAACACGGCGCGTATGTGGGTCAAGGCCCCGGGGCCAGAACGTCGATGATCGAAGCCGCGGCTTTCGTTACACGGCTCGGGCTGCCGGCGACGGAGCCGAGCGCCACGGAATCGACAGTCTCTCCCTCTTTCCGGCGACGGCAGCTACGCGTCGCCGCGCCCTATTACCGGCTATCACAGGGTGCGTGCCAGACTGCGATAGCTCTGTGCCACTGGGCGCTTTGTTTTTTTTTTCTTTTGTATGACTACGTGTGGCTTTTGTGGCGCCGACATTGGCCTCGTTGTATGCCGACGGCGCGACGCACTCGGCTAAGTGCAGACCACGCTTAAGTTGAGTGAAGAAAAGATTTATGGCGAATCAGCCCGAGGAGTGCGGCAACAGCAGAAATAAGATAACTGGGCAAGTCCACAGATAGTGGTCCTAACAAGGAAAGGTACTACGTCGGATAAAATAATTAAGTGCAGAAAGCACATGGGTGGACCTTTCCCCCGAAGCCAAAGGTGTAACCAGAGAAGAGAGACATTGAAAGACTGACGGGCCCGCCGGCTATTAGTTGCGCTTAAAATGGTGATGCAGGTATCAGAGGTAAGTAAACACGAAAAATTACTAATTGCTATTACGCCTGCTTTCATCAAACGCAATTCGGGAGGTGGCTAGTTTTATGCCATTACCTTCTTTCTGTCAGAACTTCTTCTGAACTATTAACTAAGTAAATACAATGGGTTTAAAAAACCCCGAATCGTTTAAGATGTGAAATGCTTATTTGTTTTCTTTAATTAAGAACACTTGGCACACGAATATCACCAATGTTTTGGCGTGCTTAATTATACGAGCGTACATTCGGGCTCTTTAGCTGCAGAGAATGCCGACAACCAGGCCGGTACACACTGGGTCGCCTCTTTCAACAAGGGCTGAAAGCGCTACGGGCTAGCGGCCGCACAGGCTCGTTTAATTTCGTGCGCGAAAACTGGTCGAACAGAGGCTGCCAAAAAGAGATTTCCGTTGCGATGACTCACTGGTACCGAATTCAAGAGTGCATAAAAACTTGACGAAGTACTCCACACTAAGCCAGGCACGCTGTTGGCTTATTTCATTTCCTCGCTTGTTATGACGGGGAAAGCGTGAGCGCCTATGGTTACACGAAAGCAAACAAAATGGAAGTGCCCTTGAAATTTGACATGCGTTCAACAAGCCCGTTTGTAACTTCAAATTAAAGTCAGCACGAGTCTAACTGACGTTTCGAACTGTCGAAAGAGCTTCGAGCACTCACCCCGAGTCCACTGTTCATGTTCATCTCCAGGCTGACCTCCACGCCATCTTCTGTGCACCAACCTGCAAAAGAAAAGCAGTTAATACGCACGATAAAGTGTCAAGAATATATCTTAAATGTTTTTTGCCTTCGCATGAGGCGATGCCCTCCGCCCACCCCCACCTCCGCAAGTGGGGGTTCCTTTAGCAAGCCCATAAGCTACTGACCTAGCTCACATGATCACAGAGGGCACATTCTTATTGACCAATAGACTATCACAAGAAATCCTAATTCTCAATGTTCAACAGATAACCACGTAAGCTCAGAGTGGTGGCGTCACTGAGCTCCCTGGCGCGACAAATTCTACGACCACCATGGCGGCAATGTCAACGCAGACTTCCAAATTTTCTCAAATAGATTTATTTCTCTGAAAATAACAGTGCTTCAAGCGCCACGCGCCAGGATCTGTAAATCCAGCCTTCAGTTTTTTTCACGGTTGTTCTTGGGCTGTGATTGATATCTACAAAAGCAAGCATGAACCTCCATGAACAATTGTGTACACAGCGCAGTTACAGCGCAGTGCTAGGAAGAAGGTACAGGGATGGCCAAATGTTCTAAGGCCAAATGGTCTGCTTTTCATTCATATATTCTGGCACTTAAGATGCTGATAAAGCTATAAAGGTTCTCAGTGGTTAGAACGATGCTTCTTCTACCCTGTGCAGACATTTTGAGCTTCAAGAGTATAGTAACCGCCCGACAATACTGCTGAAAAGCAGACCCTCTGGCCTGAGAACTTTTGACCGACCCTGTACATATATAACCTTCCCTGCTTGTTGCTGAATAAAATTATTTTACCCGAAACTACATTCTCATAGGGGTCAGAAAGGCGAGGGCAGCGTGGCTCCCAAGCAGCACTGTCCACCCCGTGTGTATGGCCAGTACACTATAGAGACATTCTGACTAAGCCGACTTCCCGCTAAGAGGCGACACACAAAGTACCTCATGGATTCCTCAGTGCCATTTCTCGTCTTCTGTCCTGGAGCTCATCTGCCACACTATGGGTCAACTCGCCTATCCCAGCCCTACTCTGATGTCTTCCATAAGCGCGTCTAAATGATCGCAAGACTCGTCCTATGGAGATATCAGCGCATGAAACCCCAGGTCACGTGTGGTATTCATTCTGCGCATCGCCGGCGCAACTCGATTGCCTACCAGGCGGTGAAGTGACGTCGACGTGCCGGAGGTGACCTTTGTGCCAGCGTACAGCTGCGACCGCTTCTGTCCCGCGAAGGTTCGTTGGATTACGACCGCGTGGGTCTCCAGCGTCACCGAGGGCGCACCCTTTCCGTGGAACACAAGTATACTGCGTGGCAGCGTCTTCCATGCACGACATCATGTTGGATTGGACTGGATTGGATCTGTGGCCTTGCCATTTAGCTGCTGCTGATCCTCCGTACCGTCGTCGGCGTCTTCTTCTAATGTTGTTGTTGTTGTTGTTGCCTCCGGAGCAATAACAGATACCCACGGTGGGGGATTGGCCAGAGTTTGGTGCCGGTCCAAACAGGGGAAAAATTCATCCAGAATTTTTTCTAACGGTTCATAAATAAAAACTAAGAAATCCGAGAAGGTAAATAACAAGTTTTGAGAGATTTTGAGGAGGATAGAATGAAAATCATGCAAACAAAGAGGTGAGGCTTCAAATAAGTAATTTTAACAGTAAGAAAAATATAATTACAAATTTTGAGACAAAACAAAAGGAAAACAACTCTCAACACAGAAATATCCCGGTCTCGATGACATACCTGTGAAGAAGCTCACACACCAGATTTTCAGGGCACGCCATTTGACAGTTGCACCGAAGGATAGAAAGTCGGTAATAGTAAACGGCAGCCCTAATCGAGCGAGGGGAATTTTCAAATACTTAATTCTCTGCCGAGCAAACAGCCGGCAGGAGTGGATGAAATGATTTAAGGATTTAACGTATCCGCATGACGTACATAGATTCTACGGCGTGTACCCAGAACGGCATAAATAAACATTGAGACGAGGAATTCTGCAGCGCAACAGTGTCATGAAAGCCTCACATCACTTTGAAGCACATGAACGAATGATTCATGGGAATTTTGATTGTTCGTAGTCCGCTGTAGCAAGGATGGGCTCATGGCTCAGGTTCTGATGTAGTAGGAAACGTTCAAAATGGGACACAGTCCTAAGCGGAACGCTTCATCTCGTCGTTCTCCAAGGCGCCTAGTGGCCGATACCTGCACTCGGCGATCGATCGACAATCTGGAGGCGTAGAAAGGCTGATCAACTGGATAGGATCCGCAAGAGCTGGCGCCGTCGTAAGCAAAACTGGGACAGCGTCGCCACGAGCTGACCCCCCGCTGTGTGTTGGGATTGAAGGACTATAGACACCAAATTTTTGATTGCGTGTTGTCTTCTTTCAAAAGATGCGTTAGAGGTTTGTAAACGTATATCCCCCCCCCCCCCCCCCCCCCCCCCCCCGCCCCGTTGGATTCGACTACGACCACTACATAATTTTTACGTGAACCTCTTTTTGACGATGTTTCGGTTCCAGTCTCATCAGCCGAATGATGGCTGTGACGTGTAGTTGGTGTTTAGTTCCCGTGAGCGATAAAAAAAAACGATTATATAATTGCTGCTACGTCGTTTTTTTTTTGCCATTCCAAATCTCGAAGCAGGCTGGCTTAAGTGTTCTGGTGAATTATAACTACGTATCAGCGATGATATTTCAGTTGTTTTGTTTGTGCCTCACGATACCTAAACATCAACTACACGACACAGCCGTCGTTCGGCTGATGAAATCGAAAGCGAGACAGCATGATAGAATAAATTCAGTTATAAATTATTTAGCGGTCGTAGGCGAATACGACCTGGTAAGCCATGCATTCTAACACCTAACGCATCACTTGAAAGAAGAAAACATGCGTCTAAAATCGGGTGTCTATGGTCCTTTAAAGAAAAATATTCCCAACATGTTTACTCTCGTCGTTATGTGAATTTCAGCGACCTCCGTGGTTGTATGAAAGGCTGATGCCAGTCGGAGCTTGTAGCAATATAACTAGGGTGCAGAGACGAGGTATGGAGGGGGGTTAGCAGCACAGGGTAGATTTGCCCAATGCACAGTCGTTCGTCCGTCTAATGAAATAAGCAGAATAGGGGGAGAACCAATCAGCGTCGTTGTGTTTACACTAATCAACGTAGCTCGCCGTGTCTGCTTTCTCACTCTCCTTCCCTCCTCGCCCTCTGCGTTACAACGCCTACAACGCGTAACCAGGAAAAGTGGCCTCAACAGCTGTCGCTGTAAGAACAGTCGCCTGCAGTTGACGGCGCAACGTACGGATTCAGTTTCTTAACGGATGACGCAAACGGCCGCCTTGTAAACACGCTAATGTGCGGTAGTGAATAGGCGCGGTTTTGCATGCTGATAGGGAAGAGGCATCGTGTCATCTTCTCTATCAGTATCCCTAGCCCGTCAGTCCGCCTACTTACCGTCTACCCATATAGACAGCTTCGGACCGGCTTTGCGACCAGCTGGCCCATTTGAGCCGTGTGCAAGACGTCATAATCGGCGCCTTTTCGATGAGCTGCAACTGAAGCTGCTCTCTCCGAACTCCTAAGCATTCCAGAACATGCGGCTAAATCCAATGAGATGATTCTTCGTCGAGTGAAGATGACCTAGCAACACAACGCAGACTATGAAGGAAAAGTGGGCTATTTCACTGGGAGGGGCTTCTAAAAAATAGGCAGACATTTATTGCATACTATTTGCTTTTTGCTGGGCCTCCATGTGATAGGAATTGTCATGGCCCATTTAATCATTGTTTCAGAGCGGCGCATACTAGTTTTTCTTCTCTTATCCGGCGATGAGGGAATCGCAGAGCGGTTTCATCTAAATGTTGGAAAACGATTAGCTTTTAACGCAAGGCGACTTCGCAATAAAGCCTTCAATTCAACTTCACGCTCCGTGAACCGTACGAGACCCAAAAGTGAAGATATGGCACTTTAGTGACATTTTCTGTAATACAGCAAAACGAGTTAAATGACCTCACAAGCGACAAAACACTACTCCGAAACAAATCCAAGAAATAAAAAAAATATTCCTGCTCATCAGCGGGCGCGCGCGTGGGTGTATGCGTATACTTTTGTGTGTTTTTCCGCAGGTATAAGCAGGAAAGCATGATAATAATTGACAGGTAAAACACGATTCTTCTTTTTATTAATCGAGCAAATTTAGAGCACCCTGAAAGCTGGAAAGCCATTTTTAATAGAAACAGAAATCCGCTACAATTTACCGTATCGTACGGTAGCTCCTTGACCCTATAGATCGACTTGTAGATCCCAAATAGTCTGCGCTTTTCTTTTCTCCTCGAACCACATACGCACGGGAAAGCAGTGCGAACGCAATCGGATTACTTTCGCTCGATTACTCTCTTGAACGTTTCCGTTTCGCGGCAAAACATTAAAGCCAGCCAGAAAGACAAACCCTAAACGCATGCACGCAATTAAAAGTATACGACATCCGTGGTTCCTTAAGAAGCTGTACTCATTCCCAAGCCAACCGGAAACAGCGACCACACCAAAAAAAAAAATCAATTCCTCTCCGCGAAACGACCAGGGACTTAACGACGCAGTCACTGAATAAAACATGACTGCAAAAGCGAAAAAAAAAATGAGTAGGAAAAAACCTCGTGAATAAAATACGCTGCACCTCGGCGCCAGGAACGGAACCGAAAACAGATTCACGCAACGATCCGCGTGCTTCGAATGAAGAGGAAACACAGGTCATGGTAGAATGAAAAGGTCGTTGCTAATTAATTAGCGCGAGTTAGGTATCCAGATTAACACGGCATTGCTCTATCCACTTACCAATTTATCCTTCCTGCTTCTTTTTCTTTCCTTAACTGCTTGCTGTATACGCAGTCTAGTTGCAATAGAACGGCCTCCTTGTTCAGTGTAAGCCCCTCGCAAGCACATTTAGCGCCGCACTCTCCATGCATATCTGAGCCCGCATAATTATTTAATTCTGGATGTAACGTTCGCAGCGCTCCATTCGGCGCCTTCGGCGAAAAAAGCAGTGATACGCGTCACTGAACGAGGTACTTTTATACGCCTGTCTTAAAAGGCTCGCGGAGGACACCAGGTCGGTATGACGTCACCGAAGTGCCTAAAATGAGCACCGTTAGGACCTGATGTGAAGTCAGAAGGCGCTCATGACTTTCACTAAGCAAACTAATTGTCATTAGGGGAAAGTGAAGGATTAGTGAAACCGATGAAGGAGTAGTTAGTGTCCTTTCTAGGGTCATACCAGGACAAGGGAAATACTCGCAAAGTGCTTGTTCTTCGTAAAACGAATACAACCATGGAGAACATGTTGCTTGTAGGGCATGTTTGCTCGGGGTGTTTGCACGCTTCGCAAAATGCCGCGTATACGAAGACAAAAGATGCGGAATGAGCGCGGCGAACGCTGGTGCAGCAAATTCAATCCGGACAATTCAATTTCTTGGCGAAGAAGATGCAGCGAAGAGTTTTCGCAAACATTCGACCGCGAGCCATGTTTGAGAATCTAGAACGTGCTGGGTTTTCACACAACGGCGCTGGATGCCTGATTCAACAGGCTTTGAAAACAGCCGAATCTTAAACTTGGTTGTCGCAAGATTGCTTCCGCCCTCGCCTTTGACCGGAATACGAAAGTTGGAATTTGGGCGCCTTCGCGTTTCGCCTCCATCGAAACGGAAAGGCGCCCGTGTGCTGTGCGATGTCAGTGCACGCTAAAGATCTCCATGTTGTTGTTGTTGTTGCCTTAGTGACATATGGCTTATATTACTGCTGAGCCCTCCACTACGGTATACGTTTTTGTTTTTCTTCTTTCATTCGCACCTTCCTACCTTCCCTTACTGCGCGGTTCGGCTGTCCACCAAGTTGTGAGACAGATACTGTGCCATTCTCTTTCCTAAAAAAAAACAATTTTCAGTTTTTTACAGCAAAGTGCCGTGCACGTACACGTCACTATTTCGCGCCAAACCCGCCAAGAACAAGGAAGGGAAAAGTTAATTTGAGTGCCGAGAACCAAAGAAGAAAAAACAGGAAACACGTAAGCTGCAACCAATATAACTCGCTACCTTAAGTAGCGGGACATGAAGGCAAAGCAACAGCATGCCGAGTCAAGTTAGATTTGCATGAGCAAACAGCCCAAAGACAGGCCACAGAGAAACAGGACCTGCGTCACATGGTCCATTCGCTTCGGTCGTCTCTGCTCTCTTTTTCAGGCGCTGAAACTACCCCAGAATGAACACACAACTTCCGCGGACTTTCAGGCGCAGTCATATGCACCGGCACCACCTCCTCCGCTCCGGAACACTTATTACCCTCTTGTGATGCGCCCACACGCCGTAAGATTTGTGCGGCCAGGGTACGAACACATCTTTCACGACGCTAGCCACGTGGCATACAGAAACAGCTCAGGAAGCAGCCTACCGGCACAACACGTACTGCATGATGACGAATGTACTACGACGGCCACAAAGTCGCCCCGGCGCTGAGTCGCAGAGCCCAGTCCCGGAACCATTCCTACCCCTTTCTGCGTCTATTATTGTCTCCCTTCCTCCTTCTCGTCACTTCCTCTCCACTCTTATTCTTGTTTTCCCGCTGTTCTCTCTTTCCATCTGTCTCGCCTCGCCACTTCCTCTCTTCTCTTCCATTTATTCCTTCTAGTTTCCATGGCAACGGCAAGCCGTGACCGCCTTGCTCGAACCACTCATATACAGCGTATGCGTTATATGCACCACACGGACACCGCCACGCGGGGTAAGAAAGAACTAACAACACCACAGGGGGCAGCCCCATAGTAACGCCTGTTTTGGGACGTGCCCTGCAAGCCTGAAGAAGAAGTCAAAGTTATTCAATTTGTGGCGCTGACAGTGTTGTTCCTAGTGGAATGAGACGAGAAAAGGGGGTGATGCACTGGCGTTGGGTTGTGGGCCAGTGAGCGAACAGCTGCAAGAGCCAGCCGTCGGGAATTGTTCGGGTGGGTCGGCGAAAACGAATCAACCGTGCCGGCGAACGTTTCTAGACGCTCGCGGCGTGTCCGACTGAGGGGTGCTGCGTTGTGAAATCGAAGCACTCTCCGAGTCGTTCTTTTTCAGCGTGGCCCTTGAAGTGGGCGTTTATTTCGCTTGCTGAGATAGCTTAGTCGGCAGATCATAAACGGAGGAGAACTGCATCGAAAGAAATGAACTGATTAGGCAGCGTTATCTTTACTTCTTCGCCGAGGTAAGAAAGCAACGGTAACGTTGGGAACTCACCGTTCCGCGTTGAAGCTATGCACAGGTGCCTAAAAAAAGTTTTCGGAACACTGAAATCACGAACAGCCTGAATTTTCTCGCCATGTAGAGGCACAGCCAGGCAATAAGAAATGCATCGGACTGATCACGGAGGAAACTAGGGAGTTGATCTGTCACCTCGCGGGTGCATGCTGAAACTGCGCATAAATTAAGTTTTGTTTTAATGTTTGTGTTCCGAAAACTTTTGTGGAAACCTGTACTTTATTTCATGTTATATGCGAGGTATTTACGTTACGCCACGGGCGCCATTAAGTGGTACAACGTCTAGCTTTGGTGGTGCAAGCCTGAGCGGGCGGCACTAAAACGATTAGATATGCCTGCAGCCTTTCACCGTGTAACAAGCACCCCAATACGGCGGCCGCTATGGCATCTGTGTATACTCTCCATAGACCGTTTCACTGTTTACATCTTGACTGAGTGCGTGCAAGTTGGACTTTGATGCGCATGCGCAGTAGATGCATGTACGAAATTCGCAAATAAGAGCGCTGCTGGCAGAGCCCCGTGGAAATGTGGCTGCTCCCAAAAACGCAAATGTGAAAAGGTCTATTGGCACCCCGCAGTGCCCAGGTGGCGTTGCAATTGTTTCAATGCCTGGGTAAAAATTGCTGCCATAAGCCGCTTGGGCTGCGGCAAACACGAGACATTCTGAACGATTAGAGACGTACGTTTGGTTGATAAGTTTCCTTGCCTAGGGGCCCTCATGGCCTATGCAGCTGACACACGCGACGTGTGGCTTCCACGGAGAGCGGAAATTCATGGCTATAAGCGAAGACAGGCGGCATGGAAAAGAGCTACGGCTACGCAGAAAGAATGTATGTCCGTCTCATTGGGGCTGTCTCTCACAGAGAAGAGATGGGCATGGCAACCTAATTCATCGCCCAGGTTGCTTATAGCTCTCTTTTTCTTTACGTGCTTGTCGCTCTGAAGAAATAAGTGCCGTCGAGAAGATGCTGTCGGCGCGTGAACATTATCCCATAATTCTTTTTATACGCTGAAGAATACTCTCACTGCTGCAAAGATACATTGTGTGTCGCGAATTGTGCTGCACTCTGATGGGTTTTCTTGACGTCCCAGGTGCAGCTTACATTAGGTCAAACAGGAACTGTGCTCTACGAGACTGAGCGCGGATCATAAGCCCACAGTGCGTGGCGTGGAAATTCAATGCTGAGCTCTCTGCTGTTAGATAAAGATTTACATTTTGTGGGCCAAACACACACAGTAGTGTGATCATATACAGGGAAGTGGAAGTAGCGTAGTTCCTACTGTTTCTTAATGTCAAAGGTAGCTCCGCAAACAAGAAGAAAGAGGTTTTAACACGCGTGCAAAAGGTTTTCGGAGCGGTGTCTCAAATCGCCTACCGCCTACTTAGCATTTGAGGAGGGATGCATGGAGGAGTCCTGGTAGTGGTAATAACAGAGTGAAAGTGGTCTTGACTGTGTCGTAAAAGCTATAAGCCTATATTTCCGAGCTCATACCTATGCGCACGGGCCTAGCTATAGTCAAAATTTCCGTAATCCTCGCCGGATAGCCAACTCCACTCCAGGCCTGATCAGAACGATTGCACCGTGTCTGTCCTCTGAGGCATAGAAACTTGCATTGATTAAAAAAGACAGTAATAAAGAAAGGACGGTAATATATAGAAAAATCTTGACTCCAGAAGCACACTTGGAACCTAACGAAAACGAATTCGGCCCAGATTCTTAGGAAATGAATATAATTTCATTCCGTTTGTGTTGGTTCAATGTCCGATTGCTTTCCTTTGTTTTTTTTATTCCTTGGAAGACTGCCCGAAGCCAGTACCGGGAAAATGCGCAGAGTACATCTCGCTTTTCGCGAGCATGGCATGTGTGTACTGGAAAGTAATGTATTCCGCATATGGACGAAATTATTCTCGAGCCCTCCATTACGGCACCTCTTCCTTCTTTTCTTCTTTCACGCCCTCTTTGATGCCTTCCCTTATGGCGTGGTTCAGGTATCCGCCGATATGTGAGACTGATAGTGTGCTATTTTCTTTGTAAAAAAGCCAATTCAATACAATTCTACGGTTTTTTAGAAAAATTAGTGAACCTCTTAGTATCAGTCGCATTAACAGAGCAGAAGTGCTGTCAAGAAATGATATGTTTATGATTTTACGCATTGGTCTCTTAACTCAATACATTTGTTTGTGCAAGAATTAATATTCGTTGCAAACATTACTCTGTCATTGTCCGGTGCCAGATATGCACTCCTGTCAGTCCTCCCACAAGCCATAAAGTGCTTAGGTGCGGCAGGGAATACCTTTGTAAGGCACCAGTAACGACGCGTTATAAACCCAAGCAGGTAAACACAGAACGCATATAAACCCGCAAAATTTAAAACCGAAAAAAATTTCATTAGAATACGAAGCACTCGAGTCCGTGCGCAGAAGCACGGCGCTTTGTGCGCTAAAGGCGTAATGACGTGTATTGTTTGTATCCCCGTACCGAAGAAAACAACTTCACATGCTCCTATAAGCTGGGCGTGGTGGCGCTTCGGCGTGGCTGCTCCCAGTGCCCCACTGCGGCGGACATTTCTGATTACGTTAACGCATGAGCATTCAAAGCACGAATAACACCGAGCGCAGTGATTCATGCTTTGCGTTTTAGCTTGCAACGAAAGGTTGAATACCTGATTCACTGACTTATCGAGTGAGTGATCGATTGATAGATCACTTGGTGAAATGAATAATTTATCGAGTGATCGATCGGTTGATTTACGCGTCGGTTAGTTAACTGATGAATCGATTGATTGATATTCCAGGAGCTTAGCTTATCTATCGCTTGAGTGACCGAACCAATCGTCAAGCAATGAAATAATTAAATGAATAAATGATGCTTTTAGAGAACAATCGAACGATTGATGGATTTTTTTCGTTTAACGAGCCCCAAAATTTCGGCACACGGGTGTTTTGCACTTCTTCGCCAACGAATGCGGCCTTCGTGGGCGAGATCGAACGCGTGCTAAGCAACTGAATGCCAGTGTCATTGGGGCAGTGCGTCTGGCGAACAACATAAGAGACAAAAGAGGAAGGATATTCGCTAAAGTGGGCGCATTCACATGCATGTAGGTAACTTTGTTTACGTTCCCCCAAACTTTTCATTCGGTTAGTCGGCACGAATACTGCACCTGAACGCTTGCCAATAACGGCTATCCTCTTTGCTAACACAGCACCGGGTTAGAAAGAGGGGCGAGGGGGGGGGGGGGAGGGGAATAAGCAGAGAAATGCACTCGAAAGAAAAAAAAAGGAATGGGGACGCTGACGACGCGTTCTCGCTGGAAACGATAATCGAGATATTGGGAGAAGCAGGGCATCGATCGCCTTTTGGCGTGCGACCCCCGTCGTTGTGGGGCACACGCCCTTTCCGGGAATGCTCGCGATCATCTCCAGTGCCTCATCTCCAGGGGGGGGGGGCATGACAAAGAGAACCCGTGTGTATTTTTATTCTTCTCTTTTTTTGGGGGGGAGCTAGGCTACGCTGATGCAAATACTGACACAGGCCGCAGGAATACGACAGACGCGTGCGATGAGAGCACCTGCCGATGAACTTTGGTCAGATCGAAGGGAAGGGTCTATGGGGCGGCGGGGATCCCTGGAACCCCTTCCGCTTCCCTCGATCCCCAAGTGGCCATCCTGGGTCTGACCAAAAGGGGAGGTAACCATTTTGTGCTCCCGTGAGCCTGCGTTGAGCAGCTGAAGTTTTTTGCCTGTTGTTCACTAGGCCGCGTAAAAATAGAAACAGAAATTGAAAATAGGGCGCCAAATAAGGGAAAAAAAAACGAAGAATGAAAGAAGGAAAATGAATAGAGGAAGGAACAAAGAAGGAAGCAAGAAAAAAGAAAGAAATATGAGGTTCTATAGTGCAAAATCAAGGGACAAGAGAGGACACAAAACGAAAGAAAGAGATACAGAAGGATAGAAAGAAAGAAAAGAAAGAGGGAAGAGAGAAAGGCAGGAAGGGAGGAAGGAAGGAAGGAAGGAAGAAAGAAGGAAAAAAGAAAGAGAGAAATAAAGAAAGAAAAAGTTAGAAAGAAAGAATGAATGAAAGAAAGAAAGAAGATACAGGAAAGAGGGAAGCGTTTGCAGGCTAGAGGACACAATCGTGAAGACAGAAACAAGCATTCGGAACCAGGCCAGCATACCTCAAGTTCATGAGGCAGCTCGTAGTTCATGGTCACGAAGTTCATGGTCTCACTTACCAGCTGACTCATGAACTCTATCCCCGTGTCGCTAGTTCCGACAGTATCGAACAGAGGGCGGCAGCTCGTCTGTGCACGTAACCCTCGGCGTACAGAGGATCCATAAAAACCGTTATTGATTCAGGGAACATGGAGGAAAATGGAAGAAAGAGCAGATACCGGTATCTGACTAAGCATGAAAACACAGCGCACTGAGCCCTTCCTCCCCCGGAACACATACATTGATAAAAAAGAGCGCCAAAGAAACAAGCGCTGCGCCACCGAACGTCATTAAACGAGGATACTAAAGCAGAATTATCTTCCCCAGAAAGGCAGAAAGTTAAAAAATATATAAAAACGAGAACGACCACCAGACATCACTGGTGCCCGTATAACAGCCGCTCCTGCCACATAAAGTCTTTCTTTTCCATGAAAGTGATTGTGCCGCGCGGACTGACGTAAACGGACCGATCTACCCTTTCTGATGGACCTTCAGTTCGCTGTGCGATAGCGCCCATGCGCAACTGTGCGAGGGCATTGATAAATTGCATTCACCGGTTCTCCCTTTCTCGCCTCACCGACAGCGATACAACGTTCCGAAATAGTATCGCCATTTTTTTTCTCCTTTTTTTTGCGCAGTGGTGGCGGCGTTTACGATGAGGTGAAGGTGCTAGCGGGCAGAGCTTCCGGGATATTAAAGCCCCCGTGCGTCATACGGCTTGCAGCACGTGGGGGTGAGTGCGTGCGATGGTGGTGCATTGAGAGAAGGGAGGTATTGGAGAGGAGTGCGGTGGAGGAGAGTGCGGCGTTTCTCCCGAAGAGGAAGCAGCGGTCTGAAAGGGTACGCCGCCGCCAAAAACAAACTGACCGACCTGTGCTTACAGTGAGCCGAGGCTGAGGTATGATTTACGGGCAACCATTTCCACGGTGCATCAGGTGCAACGTACCCGGAACCAATGCAAATGCTATGCTTGCACAGAAAGAAAAAAATATATATTTGCGCTCAAATTTCTCAACACAGAAAATGAAAGCAGAGGATTTTGCACATCTTCCAGTATCGTATTTCCGTTCTCGTTTACATACCGGGTGTTTCAGAAACACTTTAGGAAATTTAAAAAAAACAGGCTTTTGGGGGTAAAAATACAGATTTTACGGCAAAATATTACCAGTGTTGGCGGACACCAGAAAACCAGTGAATCGTCTTGAGTAATAAGGTGGTTAACTAACTTTCAATAATTAACTTTAAGTAGTAGATTTATGCGCCTAGTTGAAATTAGAGATTTGTAGCCGGTCGTTAGGAATAGCCATATCAGTTTTTAGGACTTCGAAAACGCGATTGGCTGCATCGTGCGAAAATACATACACTTTCGAAAGCATGCAGGCAAAGCAATCCCCCCAGTGCACGTAACTAGTCGAAAAAGCCAAACTTTGTCGAGCCACAGCCCCAAGGGTAAATGCGTTTTCGAAATTCTAAAAAATGATAAGGATATTACTCACGACCGGCTACAAATCTCTGATTACAACTAGGCGTCTATCTCTACTAGTTAAAAAAGTTAATTAATAAAAGTTAGTTAACCAGTTTACTACTTAAGACGATTCACTGGTTTTCTGGTACCCGCATACACTAGTAGTATTATGCCGCAAGAGCCATATTTTTACCCCAGAAAGCCTCGTTTTGAAATTTTTGAGTGTTCGCTAAAACACCAGGAATTTAAGTGTGCTTTGGGCTTAGAAATTAGTTGGGGTACAGCATTATGCGCCGTTTTATTGGGAGCAGGCATGATTAAGAGCGTTGATTCACGTGTTTTCTTGGATTCACATGTGTTTGAATCGTGCAGCTAGATGACAACAAGCACGACCCTCTGCTAATGCTTGAATGCGCCTGCTTTGAGGAGCTCTTCTATATTATACAATACCTTTGCTTTCGCCTGTGATTGCTGTGAAAACAAATGCGCGATGTGTGAGGCCGTCATTGCAGCATTATCGTCCGTCATGCCTGATGGTCTGCTGACGTCAATCGTGACGGTTCTAATCCAGGTCTCCTGATTACCCACTGAAAAGATGGGCCAACAAGAATGTGCTTCCTGTGATATTGTGGTCTTTGTGGGTATAGCCTATCTGTGCTCAGAAGTGGGCACTGCACAGAGGGTACATACAGTAAGCGTGAGGTTGTGACCGTCAGGGGCTGCCCTTACGTTGCATCCTCATGACCCCAATACTTATTTGCAGGAGTGGGTTTCACATACCCCTCAGCGCCTAAATTTAAAAAATCTGTAAAGCTTAATTTTGATCACCCTGTATGTGAGGAAATTTCTGAAGGAGGCCGTAAATGGCAGAGCCATCACTGTCGCCTCTTCCTTCCAAAATAGACCTAATGGTACATTTCTTTTTTTCTTTTTGCTAAACTGCGTGTCGCCACTCGCATTGCTTCAGGAATGTCTGTAGTGCGCATTTTCACCAAGTTTGTACAGCTGACGTAGTAAGACAGTTAAAGCAGTCCCTGTGTGCAACGTTAGGCTTTTTAAAATCCCTTTAAAAATAACGTTTGCTTGTTTTTTCTTCAAGCGCGTTCCGATTTGCTCGCCAAATAATTCTCTTTTTCTTTTTTCTTTTCCTTTCTAACCGCTACACGCGTGAATAGATGAAAAGGCTGTTCGTTCGCCCCTACATCACGCACTTAAAAGCGCCTGGCTGGCAAGGCCTGTCGTCTCTAAGCGAGTACTCGCTCCTGGCTAAATAGATCTGCCGAGTGAGTCTTCCTCAAGGCTGTGCTGAGACAGACGCACTTTTCAAGACACGGAACCAATTTCGACAAACTCTCCCCATCCCTTCCGTCTCTCTCTCTTTCGTCCTATCCATCTCGTAGAGTCTTAAATAGGCAGGGCCCGCGGGTTCGGGACAATCAATTTCTCCAACTCCAATGCCGAAGCCCATTCCGGGTGGGTTAATACGAGCCCCTCGTTTGTTCGACCACCCGCGGCCTCGACGGGGACGCTGCCGAGAACGAGCGCATGCAGGGAGTCAGTGTTTGCCCGCCGGGAATGGCTTTAACGGGGCCTCTGAGAGGTCAGTTTTCGACGCCAAGATTGCGAGACGGACACTCAGACCAGCGGGGTCCTTTTTTATTGAGAATCAATCTAGAAGCAAATAAGGAGTGGCCAACTATTTGACTCATGTCGAAGATGTCTTCGTTAGGAAAACACCGCAGATGTACGCTGAAATTATTGTGAAGGAGGGAAAGTACTAAGAGCGTCTGCATATTTGTCCATGGGATCCAGAGCGGAAGTTTGAGTGTTGCCGATGTTCTCGCATTGTTTGCTGCATTGTTATACTTGAATGTAGGCAACAACGCCCGCGGAAGATACGTCCCGGAAGATATGTCCCCGGATAGCACGTCCCTGAAATAAAGTCCTCTTAGGAAGCGCCCAAAAGGAAAAAAAAAATTCCCTAAGTGAAAAATCACCCAATGAATAAATTCTTCGTGAACCCAGTTGACAAAAAATTGGCCTCTTCCTTGACTTTTAGAATAGTTTTAAGCATGAAGTATTTCCCAGCATGAGGTCACAACTGGGGTCACGTAGTGCATGTCATGCCAAAAAAAGCTACACCACAAAGCACTTCCGCGGGTGACTTCGCTGAAACACCGAACGTTCCAGAGAACCACTTACCCTCGGTCACTCTCTTACCGCCGCCATTGTTTTTCTTTTTATGGACGCCCCACGATTGGTGGGTGGTGGTGCTGTGAACGTACAGGCGGGGTTAGACTTACAGTGGTCTGTCGGCAATTGCTCCACCTGAGTCCCTGATTTAAATTATTGTGGCCCTACCACTGTTCCATAAGACCAGTGATTGTGGCACTCGTCTCTACTCAGTTCGTGAGGCCTCATGGTATGCGGTGATAGCCATTGAGTTTGGCACAACACTAGCGGGGGAATGAACCCCCGAAATCTGTTCCTTGCTTAGTCACTTCCATGACGATGGGTGGACTGTCTGTAGCGCACAATTTTGTATGATTGTTGGTCCTGCGTCCTCCATCAAGAGCGGCCGAGAGGACAGTTCAAATCTCAAGCGAATAAGTGGGAGACATTCGCCGGAAAGTTACCGTGTTTTAGCCCTGTTTGCCTGCACGTAAGCACTGCCGTAAACATATCATGTATCTTGGAAGTCTAGTATTCTATGGTAGCTTTTACAGTCTCTTGGGGAACGGTCCACAATTAAAACACCTCTGCATCTATTATGTTTAGCACAGCTCCAGCGGGGACAAGTTTCCAGTGTATAAAGCGCACTGCATAGGGGTACTTGTCGCAGCGTACGGTATGCTGAGTACCAGGCCAGGCGATATCTTCTACCCATTACAAAACCGGTGGGTGCCCGGTGACACTGGGGATCGAACCCCGTCCCTCCCGCTTGAAAGCCGGATGCTATAATCACCAAGCGTTACGCGACGTTTAGTGGAGACGATTTTGGGGCCATTTCTTCACTACTTCGAAAATGGGGGCGTTTTTTTCCGGGGGCCATTTTTTCGAAGGCAATTTTTCCCGGGGGCATTTTTTTCCCGGGACGTTTTATCCGGAACTTTTTTTGCCGGAGCCCGTTATCCTTGGCCCGTAACCGCTAGCATGTCGTGCTCTCGTGTTTGTGTGTGAATGCTTACACAGGTAGTGAATTAAAAGTTTGTTGAGCGCAATGTTAGTGATAAGCCTCCATTTCATTTATGCCTATACGCACAGCCTGGTATAGAAGACTTCCGCTTTGTTCGAATGGTACGATTTACGCAGAGCATTATTAACTATCAAACACTGCGCCCCGGATGAGGAAAATGTAATTTACTCGCCAAAAGTAGCGTTTCGTTGACTCACTACGTGTGACGTGCCGTCTGTGCCGACAGCAACTAAACAACGGGGTTTGCTATTCAGCCATACAGAGGCATCATTACGGCACTCCTAAACACCAAACGTTCTCGAAAGATTAGACAAACGGTTCTCCTAACTTTGCAGAAATTTAGAGCTTGAAGTGTGTCAAGTGCTACAAGAACATGGCTGAGAAACAAGCCCTGTTTCTTCCTTAATACTGGCTAAGACGGTTTGCGTGCGTGCAGATACCGCGTTTCTCTCCGCACAGCCCCCTCATTTCTTCTGTTCCTCATGGTGCAGCGGTAGGCCCACAACACGTTGGCTCAGACAGACGTTTCTAGCCTCATGCTTTAGGATTTTTCCGGCACAAAGTTGTCAATACATACCCTCCCCCCTCTCCAATAGGCAGCGCACCACGTGCTTGCGCATGGCTACCGTCATATCGAGACGGATATACCAGGAGCAAAACACGGCAAGTGCTGAACAAATTTCACTCGTAGTTCTGTCTTCGTTTTCTAGGGCAACAGCTGCTGCACAGGGGCGCCCGATGTTTCCCCTACACTATAAACAGAGAGGAGTAGAAAGGGCGTAAGCTGTCCTCTATAGCGCACTCCCTTTAATAAGAGGGAGTGCTCTAGAGAAGTACTTGGTCGCCTTTCAACTTCCATTTAGGAGTATTTGTGTTTAGAGCGTAGAATCCGACGGTTTCCTGACACTCGATCCCTCCCTATACAGCGCACCCGAAATGGCTTATAAACATAAGCGCCTAACAGAACTTTGATACGGTTTCGACGGTTCATAGTTGCAGAAAGCATTATAGCACATAACAGAGATAAACACGAAATAAAAGAAGTGCAAGCGAATTGTGCCAAGTTCCATTTGACTTCATTTGGTGCCTGGGGCAGCTGCCTGGAACGTGTCCTAGCTTCGCGTCGCAAGAAGCCATCGCGTTGTGCTTTAGTGACCGCGAGGTACTCACGCTTGTTACGGAATACAGAGAATAAACATCGCATAAAGCCACGTACGGATCCATATTACTGTTACATTTGTATCTATGCCGGCCACGCAGCATGATTAACGCAGAGAGTGAACTGCGCGCTGCGTCATTAGGTGAGATACGTAATCGCGTCAAGAGGCGTAGCTTTCACGCCAACTCTTTGACCCACGCTGAGGCAATCATAAGCGATAACATATTTGCGTCATATTTTCATTTTTATCAACAGGCCGCCGCGGTGGCTCAGTGGTTATGGCGCTCGGCTGCTGTCCCGAAAGACGCGGGTTCGATCCCGGCCCCGGCGGTCGAATTTCAATGGAGGCGAAATTTTAGAGGCCCGTGTACTGTGCGATGTCAGTGCACGTTAAAGAACCCCAAGTGATCGAAATTTCCGGAGCCCTCCACTACGGCGTCCCTCATAGCCTGAGTCGCTTTGGGAAGTTAAACCCTCACAAATCAAATCATTTTTATCATCATGCTGGCAGACCAAGGGAACAGTCTTCGCGCCGTCCTGTGCCCAGTTTTCGGCAGAAACAAGAAGGAATGCTCGATTTTGTCTCCGAACAAGCAACACAGATTTCGCCTTTTTCATCTCCAACATTGAGTCATGCGGAACAGAAGCCAGAGGTTCCAAAGCAAAATTTCTCATAGACAGTGGCAGAGCAGCGATAACGAAGTTCCGATAATTAGACGCTCTGCGCAAAGTCCTTTCACAACCCCAGCCGCCGCTGGAATAGGACGTTGGTCCGGGTCGCTAAAACACTGTATCGATGTCCGCATTGATACAGTGAAAATATGAAGGAGGTACAGTATGTAATCACTGAGTCGATCGCAAAAAGAATGTTGTTCGATCGCAAAATTTATTAACTCTGTTGTCATAACCAAAATAACAGACAGATAAAACGCCTACTGCTGGCTTCGCTGGTCTATTGTCAACAGCGAATGTATCACAATGCGGAAAGTTAATAATGTGCGTGGTGTCACAAGCATATCTCCTGTCACTCTCTACGCACGTCACGTCGAATATCGTACCTTACATTGATTTGTAGCCGAACATTGTTCCGTAATTATCGCGCGCGTAGCAATGACAAACGAGGACATGGAAATGGCATGTGTGACCGACCCGAAAGCACTCAGATCTACGAAGTTCTTGCGGTGTTTCTTTTGGGGCATGCCACTTGTGTGCCATGATACTTAAAATGTCTTCGGCACTTTTCGTGCACTTAACCGTTTGGCTGCGTTAAGCTTAAACTGGTTCATGGCTCAGGCTGCGTGAGAGATTTTCTCCGGAGCAAACAATTATCGGTGTGGGTGTCCTGTTGTCTTGTCTCCAAAAATGATCACGTTCACACAATGGTCAACGAAAGCTGTCCTGGAGAGATCGAATCACGTGGTGCCTCGTCTAGGGGAGAGGGGGTGGTAGATAGCAAGAGCAGTTCAACTAAGAGTTCATACGACTATCATCTCTTCTTCTCCTTTAAGAATGCGAGAAATATAGCACACTATTCAGCGGAAAAACTTTTCATTCATGGCAGAGACCTCACGTTCTGCTAATACTCTAATAGAATACCCGACACAGTAGGTCTGCTGCCTTCGGCCATGATTAGCAGCAGTCGAACCGATAAACTACATTTAACGGTGGCTCGGTGTCCTTGGAGTTCGGCTGCTGGTCTCAAGGTCGCGGGATGGAATCCCATACATGGCGGCCGCATTTTGACGGAGGCGAAAATGCGAGAACGGCCATGCGTTGTGCAAGGTCTGTGCACGTTAGGAATCCGAGGTGGTCTTAATTAGTCGGAGTCGTCGACTACGTTCTCATAGCGACAACGCCATTGACGAGACATAGGAGGGAGGACACAGCACTGCGCTTCTGTATCCCGTCAAATGCGCTGTCTCTATGGGATGCGGGAACGAACAAGCCCGCGTGTTGGCTGGCCGACTTGCACTACGATACTCCTCATAGCCTATGTGTCGCTTCGGGACGTTAAACACCACTTACCATACCGCGCCGCATCACACCGTACCGCACCGCACCGTACCAAAACATACCAAACCACACCAAACCATACCATACCAAACCATGACAAACCATACCATACCCCATCACACACCACACCACACCATAACAGACACCATACCGTACCCCACCATAGCATACTACACCACTTAATATAACCCCATATCACACCATAGCAGTCCACACCCGATCACACCAGTCCATACCACACCATATCAGACCACGCCATATATACCATCCCTTACCGTACCATACCATAAAAAGAGGTTCAGCTACTGCAGTTTTGGCGTGGACCGATGAACTGACGTCAGCATATCGACGCACTAGCTAGTACACGAACAAAACGATAAAAGCCTTCGGCGAGGTGATGTCAAACCGGAACACGCGGGAAATAACAGCATCGAGTCTCATCAAACTTGTATTTAGTTATGCGTGAACAAGCGCCCTTCAAACATTTTGCGACAGCGACATGACGGCACCGTCGTTTCTTCCTTGTCAAAAAACATAGACAGGCAATAAAACGCGAACACAACGCGAGAAACATTGCAGCCTTCGCTCGAAGACACCTGACACGCGCCTTAACGGCTCAGTTCCTCGAACGTCCGTCAAAGGTGCCACCCTGGGAAAGAAAGCAAGCCATTTCTTCACGCACTAACGAGTGCCGGACAAGACGTCTGTTCACCTCCTGTCTTCTTTATGAATCTTTTGCTGCGCTCAGTTCCAACACATCTTTTAACGCAAGATTGACAAGTCTGTTAAACTTGCCATGCACGTGAGGGTATCACGCTCCGTCAGCATCTCGCAAGCGGTGCACAAACCTCCACTGAATGTTCATCTCTATGTTGCTCTAAAGCTTCTTTTATTTTGTGTTTGATGTTGCGTCAGCGGAGAAGGCAACGATTGCCTCAGAGACAGGATTAAAAATGCCTTGTTTCCAGTTAAGAAACTAAAGACCTCAAGAAAGTTCGCTCCTTTCAAACTTTTCTTTATTCTAGGAGCATAAAGACATGTGACGAATCAGAAAATACGTCTCCTTTAAAGGCAGGATAGAGGAAATCTGAGGAATCTAGGGAGTTGCTTCTTAAACGAGCCAGAGTTTGAAAAACTTCAAACTCTTCAAGCATCGTGCATGTGCGTTTTCTTAAGCACCTCTCCGCAGTGAGTAACTGCAAACACGTCAAACACCATGCACGCCTTGCGCACTTCCAGGCGTGCTAAGACATGCGCTGTCAGCTCGTGTCAAGCTATGCAAAACACAGAGCCTCTTTGCATCCGTCATCTTATTCGATTCGGCTACAGGCTCTTACCGGTTCAGTAAAACGTTTCGTTTCGTCATTGCACAGAACCTCCTTTCCGGTACATTCCCTCGAAGAGCAAACCAAAGATGCCGACAGGCATGTGTTGCGAGCACTTCTTTTCCGCGAGCCTAGTGCAAACATGTCGACCGCCGCGCCTCGTCTCGGAGGAGGCGCTTCAATTCACAAACCCTTCTACAGTAAACATTGTCATTTTATATGGACTGCTTTTTTCTTCACTTGCAAAAAACGACGATTTCAAACTGCTGGTTTGTCTGTTTTACGTTCCTTTGGTGTCCTCTTTTTTTTTCTGCCTTTGCCTTTCTTTTTTCTTTCTCCTGTCTTTACTTCCTTCCTTCTTTCTGTTTTCATTTCTTTGCTTCTTCTTTTCTTTCATAGTTCTCTGGTTTTTCTTTGACTCCTCCCGAGAGGTTCGAGTCAGTCAGAGACTCCGTATACACTCACACCGCAAACTCCGTACCTTGCTGTGAAAGCTCGCGAAGTGAAAAGCATTCACACCACCCTGTGCACACGATGAGGAGCAGTGTTTCGCACGTTGCCCCGACTGCTAGTTCTCTTGTACTAAAACAGCATACAACCGCGCGACCTGACGCCAAGCGGCAGCCCTTTGTTTGGTACCAGTTCTCGTCGAAGCGAGAGGACGCGCCAAAGGAACGGTGGAAAAAAAAAAAACGCGCTGCTCACAGAAGCGTTGCGGCCTGCGCTGGCGCCGAACGACTTGCTACCTCTTCGTTCTTTATCCGGTTGTGGCTCTAGAGTTCCCTGTACTGCACGCAACTTGCAACACGGAGCGTCTACCTGAGCCTATTAATACTGTGCAGCACAAACAGCTGGCAGGAGCGAAATGTCGACAAAAATATTATGTCCTGAGATCGTTAAACAAGTTTGACGTTAGTCCCGGCTTACAGCAATGCCTTTTCAATGATGATGTAGTTTAGATTAGACTGCAGTGCAACCAATCTTGTTTGGATTGAAATGAATTCGGTCTAACTTTATTTGCAGTGAGCGAAGTGCAGCAGGAAGACGTGGAAAAAACGTCACTGAGGACACTGCGAAGGTCCTAGTTACGAAAGAGCTTAGAGACAAATTGCCCCTCAGACAATAAAAGAAAAAAAATTATAGTAAAAGCGGCGCAAGAGTCGCCAGCGCAGTATGAACTCGATAAAGAAAGCCGCTGGTCCGGAAGACTAACTGTGTAACCTTCCACATGAGTGCAGCGAACTGCGAAACGCAGCACAAAAGCTGCTCGGCTTTGGCTTGGCTTGGCTCGCTTTGTATATATAAGCAGAGATCCTCAAAGGATGGAGCCTCAGCACGGATGTGCTTGATAAAGAGCAAAGGAAAACGGCCGGCTGCGGAAGGCTTGCCAGAAACGCAGGGGCAAATTGGATTCCCGTGTTCCGCCACCACCGCGGAGAGCTCAGCCGCGCCTGAAAGAACCAGGAGAGACGAAAAAAGGGAAGTAAAGCCGAATAGTGGGAGGGAGAGGGGATCCTGTAGGCGAGAAGATCGCACAATGCCTCGGCGACCATATCGATTCGACGACAGCTTCGCTAGCGTTGAAGTAAAGGCGGAAAGGGAGGGCCTACTTACGCAACGTGCGCGTATAAGTATGCATGGAAGACTACGGCAGCTTGGGAGTCGCTCCACGAACACTCCATATGCTGTTCTGAATACACGTAAAATATCGGCGCACGGAAAAAAATATCGGCCAAGGGCTTTACAAGCCTTTTGATTTTGAAAAACGCAATCATCTTTTATTATTATTGGTCCTTGCACATAGACACCTGCACCAGTGTTAGCCCGAGCGAACAATGTAGTTAACTGGCGGCAGGTATAGTCCTAGTAGGCAATATTTCCCCATCTACACTGGGGGCAGCCCCTTGAGCGATGGCCGCGGTGACCTCGAATGGGGATCCACTTGGATCCTTATCAATGTCTAGTCAGATATGGGCCAGGCAATCTTGGTCCCCCTCTTCCCGAACGGTCACAGCTAAACAATAGACGAAACGCGCGGATAAGAGATGATAAGAGCGCTGTGGGTTCATCTGGAGCTTCTGCTCCTTGTCGCTTGCTAAAACTGCGAAGCGCGAACGCTTGCTAAGGGGTGGACATTAGCTCGGCGCTTCAAAGTTTACATTCTCACGACGCTTGATGCCCTGAGGTGTGCTAAACGCCGATAGATGTTGCGTACTACGCACTTTTCTGTCTGGCGTGGGTGGGCGTTGGTGAGACTCCCCGCACCGCTCACTTCCCCAGCCCAGTCTGATGGGCAAACCCAAGAGGTCATAAATGTAGGACAAATAAAGGACTCAGTCAGTGAGTCAGTGAGTGAGTCAGTCAGTCAGTCAGTCAGTCAGTCAGTCAGTCAGTCAGTCAGTCAGTCAGTCAGTCAGTCAGTCAGTCAGTCAGTCAGTCAGTCAGTCAGACAGACAGACAGACAGACAGACAGACAGACAGACAGACAGACAGACAGACAGACAGACAGACAGACAGACAG
Organism: Amblyomma americanum; assembly: GCF_052857255.1. NCBI lineage: Eukaryota > Metazoa > Arthropoda > Arachnida > Ixodida > Ixodidae > Amblyomma > Amblyomma americanum. The sequence continues at coordinate 134,904,646 of NC_135501.1, forward strand.
ACAGACAGACAGACAGACAGACAGACAGACAGACAGACAGACAGACAGACAGACAGACAGACAGACAGACAGACAGACAGACAGACAGACAGACAGACAGACAGACAGACAGACAGACAGACAGACAGACAGACAGACAGACAGACAGACAGACAGACAGACAGACAGACAGACAGACAGACAGACAGACAGACAGACAGACAGACAGACAGACAGACAGACAGACAGACAGACAGACAGACAGACAGACAGACAGACAGACAGACAGACAGACAGACAGACAGACAGACAGACAGACAGACAGACAGACAGACAGACAGACAGACAGACAGACAGACAGACAGACAGACAGACAGACAGACAGACAGACAGACAGACAGACAGACAGACAGACAGACAGACAGACAGACAGACAGACAGACAGACAGACAGACAGACAGACAGACAGACAGACAGATGTGAGTCATGCAGTCAGTCAATCAAGCAGCCAGCTGGCCAGCCAGCGCCTACATTGAACAGTAAACAGTACTCTGCACCACATCACTCTCCGGATGTGTGCTGAGGTTGGATGCGGTACCAGCTGGCAACGCAGATTCAAAAGTTGGCGTCGTCACTTAGTTTTTATCAGAATGGGGCGCGATAAGAGGCGCAGCAGCCAGCGTGTGTCCACAAGCGCCAGAACGCCGACGCCTTCGACGCACACTTAATAACATTGGCTGAAGAAGACGGACTTGGTCAGTCCGAGCAAAGCACAGTTCCTTCAGTTTATTCCATCTGACTTCACATTCATTTCCTTATTGACCCCCTTTATTTGGAGTGCTGTTAAATTACATAAAGGGGGTTAAGATTTTTTTGCAGATTAAAGGTACGATGTTACTTGAAAGGCTGTAATCAGGCGATATCTCAGATTTCGTGTGGAGGGTCGTTCCAGTCCCTTGCTGCTTGGAACAACAATGACTTGAAAAAAGCAGTCGAACGAGATCGTTCGCATGTAGCGTTCAATGGCTTTCTTCCCTGTTCGTGCCAGCCGTGACGCCCCACACTCGTGGAACCCGGGTCTCGTCCCCGGCGCAGCTTTAGTTCCGCTGATCTGTTTTCAAGGGCGACCGTCCTTGGACATTCACCTTCACCGCCGCCCTGCTCGCAGAGGCTCCTTCAGCTGCCTATCTCCCTGACTGCGCTGCTATCCAACTCCGCGGAGGCCACGACGAGCGCCTCTGCTCCCTGCCGGTGCGACCCTCCGTGTGCCCGCTATGCTACAACCGGCATCTCCCGTCCTGCGGTGCCGGTTGGTCGTGGGAAAAACCCTCAGAATTGGGCACGTCTTTGCGTTTCACAGGCACCTCAGGGCGCGTGAGTTATGGATCACTTGTCGCCGCGTCGCTCCGGCCGTGGCGTAGCGTGCAGTGCACCCCATGTTGCGTGGACCTACCTCCCAGAACCTGGTTTATGCCGCCTGATTGCTGTGGTGACATCTCCAGCATGGCTTTTGATCCTTATCTGTCAGCATCCCACGCACTTTGGCCGGTGCCATATCTTCTCTTTTCTTCACCGGTCGCTTCCTGCTCCATTCCTGCTACCTCTCTCCTATCCTTTAACTCCCACCACTCTGCGCAGTGTGTTGCGGTGACTCGTATAGCGACGGGTATAGTGCCACCCAACTCCTAATTCTTCCTACCTATCATTCCCCCTGAACGTCAGGAATTACATTACATTACTTTATTATGTTAATACAATGTCTGCCGTGGATAGTGTACAATGCCCCATGCACACTGGAATAAAATGTTTGCATATATAGTACAACTTCGGATCTTTTTCAAAGGATCTCAGACGGCAGCAGGTTCAAGTAAAGTTCCATTGAGAGCAGGGGACCCGAAACTATCTCTTCCTAAATAAGCAAAAAATAATCCCGTAGTTGCCTGATTAAGCCTTGAATGGATTTAAAATTAATACCCAGACGCTACCTTTCAAACTACTCTGTAATCAAAGCAAAAATACATCCAGGACCTCGTATTAATTCCTTGAAAGAAGTATTAAATATTCCATTTGCGCCCGGGGAATACTTCCCTCGGCGGGAATAAATTATTTATCTCTTTTTCACGGAATAAAGTTGGTTCCCATTAGGGAATGCGCTAGAATACACGTGATTTTTAACCTATCCGGGCATATTCTTGGCTTAAAGCGTAAGCGTAAAACTCGGGGTCTTTAGCATCACTGAGAGTGATCAGGTCGCGCTGCCGAAGCCGCTGAAAGCTGGAGGTGCAACGTCAAAGGGAAGAGCTACGATTTACAAAAAAAAATTAGAATTAAAGGCAACGTCAGAGAAATTTCGAACAAATATACTTGGTCCGGATGTTTCGGGCGCATTACCGGATAACCGTGCGTCCATATAATGTATTGGAGAATGAAACTAATTGCCAGGGTGTCAAAGAGTCGCAAAGTATGATTAAATCCCAAGTAAAAGATACGCGTGGTTGGCGTACGAATACTGCGATCGAAAAATCAATGAGAGTCTAGTCTGTGAAGGAAAGTTCATGAGGTTGTCGCTGTCGGTATGAGAGAGAAGAGATACGGGGCAGCCAGAAATAATATTTATCTGCTTTTGTAGCGATAGCTGCATTACGGCAGCATTTCGAGCCTTCAGCGTAGCGGCGCCGCAACCCTGTGGCCGCGCCGCTACACCGTGGCTGGGCCGCCACGCTGTCACATGGTCGGTCACGTGGCGCCGTGGCTGATCACGTGGTTCATCTCCTGGTTGGTCAGGTGACCAGCCACGTGGTGCGGAGCAGCTGCCAGCGGCGTGGCGCGCAAGCTGTCGCAGTTGTGCGCATGCGCCGTGTCAAGTGCGACGACGATGAAGAAGGAACGCCCAGCGAAACAGAGCGGCGAAATACTCACTTTGCAATTAAACTGAGCAATTTCCACTCGGCCAGCTGTAGCTATCGCGTCACTCCAGGTTTGACCAGAGCTGAACCACAGCCATTTTTTTTTATCAAAAACGTTGGGCGGTTTAATGGAATCTTTTTTTTCAATTTAGGTTGCCTAAACAGGTGAACAACTAGTTGACGAATTTTTCTCACTAGCAAGTGAATAATTAATTAACACGACCTAGTTAGTGTTCAAAGTAGCCTTATCTTAATCTGCCGCTAATTAAATTGAGCACCATCGTATCCAGAGTAACGCGAATAATTAATTAACATGACCTGGTTAGGTTCTCAATATTCTATTCTCTTAATCCATCGTGAATTAATTACTTCCTATCTTATCCAGGCTCATGCAAAAAAGACTGGATGTTCGCATCGCCCTATATTTTTATATTTTTATATAACAGAAAAAACAGCTGTAAAGAGCACCAATATACTGTCCTAGAAAACTTCAGCAGAGTTTCTTCTCATCGTACGGCAGAAAAGCAAGAAAAAGACGTGAGAACAAAATCAAGATTATTGACACTATCGTGGACCAATTTTCCGCTTCCCATATGGCGTCTTCAAGCTCACCAAGCAATAAGACCTCTGCATGCGACTGCGCCGTTAGGAAACCGCCAACGGATATATATCATTGTTTGCTCCCCATATAGTGGGCAGCGAAATTTCGGCAAAATCCCCAGGCGGTGCAAACAGATGGCGCAGTCGGCGCAGACGTATAGAGCATCGGCAATGTACACATAGGTCTGTGCTGCTGAGAGAGAGAGAGAGAGAGAGAGAGAGAGAGAGAGAGAGAGAGAGAGAGAGAGAGAGAGAGAGAGAGAGAGAGAGAGAGAGAGAGAGAGAGAGAGAGAGAGAGAGAGAGAGAGAGAGACTGGTCATGGGTTAGGGATGTACGGACGGTAAATAAGGGCGATCCAATCCTGATCTCACGGAATTCAGGGCTAGCAAATACGGCGCAACGCAGGTAGGCTTAAGTTCACAGAGGAGACTGAATGAAATTCTGAAGTCCGTGTTCTCCGTTGCTCAAGGCCCCGTCAAGAAACAAGTGAACTGACAAGTGTAAGTGAGATTAGACTCCAAGATTTCCAAGTCTAGCTTCCAGCGAATTTGCGTAATCCAGCTATTCAGGAGCTGCTGTAAGTAAGGCTGTGCTGTGTTAATAATCCCGTAAATACCAAGTACGCAACAGCAGAGAGACGAAATTTCGCAGTTCTGATTGCACGATCACAGTCTCTCTGTCCTGTTGCGAGACAGTTTCTCTCAGCAAAAAAGTGAATTGGAGGGCGGGGAGAGATTTAGATTTAAAATTTTCGTAGTTAAGTTTTAACTAAAAGGGCACGTTGCAGCTATCTCGGTAAGGTAGCTTGTAAATGTGAGCTTTCGGGACATTCCCGTGTATGCGCACAAACGCTTTTGTCGCTGATAAAACCTCGGACTACGAACACTAAATCTCTCATTTTACGGCCCTGATATGGGAGAAAAGGAAAATAGAGAAAACAGCACGATATCAGCCTTAACTGTTTTTCACGTTTTGACTGCGAACAACGGGTTCAATACCACGAGCAGGCATTAACAGGGGTCTTTACATTTTACTAAGCTTTAACAGACAATAATGAACATTATATATCTTCTCTCTATATTGCACTCCTCATAGTGTCAATAGCACCACCGGAAGAAAATGTTCTCCCAGGGTGTTATCACAGGCAGGTATATTCATTTGGAGTCTACCAACTTCGAAGAATACGGGATGAGCACTATAACGTAGATGAGTCAACATCAGCCTGCTATCGCTGACTCATGTGCATGTCTTCGCCCTAGTGCATGACATTCCGCAACCATTTCGTATAGTCGATACAGCCCACACAATCGCATTTTTAACAACACAGATTAAACATTTCAATTGTAACGAATGCTACAAGTGACAGCGTTATCGATACAATGGTGTCTTGCCTTAAGTATCAGTGCCCTAACTCTAAAGGATGTGCAGAAAATCGCCTTAACGAAAATAAACCAATAAGAGAGTAATGAATGACATCCACTCACCCTCAGCCATATGGTTGCAAAGAAAATTTAAACAGCTTTCACAGAAACTTCATAATGAAAAAAAAAATGTCCCAGCGCGGGTTCTTTTTTAACTGCGAAATTTCTCTGTGCAGGTACCCGTATGAGGTGGATACTAAAAATTGGGGAAGATACCTAAGCTCCGCCTTAAGAACATGACGCGATAACCTAATGGGTTAATTCCCATATATTCAGAAGATCATTCTCTTCTTTACACTCATAAATCTCCGAAGGTCCTCGTATCCTTCCTGGCGCAGTGGTGTAGCGGTTAAGCGATTCACCACTTCCCTGCTATGGCAGGTGCTGCCAGCGGAGGGCCTTGTGCGACCCAGGTTGCTTTTCCCGCATACCCAACAGCTCTCGACAAAAGCATTACTGACCGAGAAAGAGTTCATGAGCGCAATTTTATCATGTAATGTATAATTTCACTACAGCAATTCATTCTTCCGTATATCTCCCGTGGGCGGGCTTGCATTTTATTCCTCTTAACATTTTTGCTATCGCCTAAAGCGTTCCCCTTCGGTTTTCTAAGGCAGTCTTAACTGGTCGGTGCAGCCGATGGAAACAAGTTAAAAGAAAGTTGTTGTTGCTCATCAGAAGAATGGACATTCACCTTCAATATTTCTACACCAGTGCCGTACAGTTTTCCAATATCCAAAATTATTGTCCAAGAAAGTTGGACATGGAGCAACCAATCATTAATTTAACCGCCACCTGCCACGGTGGTCAGTTGCCTCACTATCCGGTGGGCAGGAAGTGATGACGCCGCAAGGCCACGTGACCTAGCTGGCCCACCTGCCTTTGGGTTGCTCTCTGGGGATCACCTTCCAGAGTAATGTTTGTGATTTTTCGCTCACAAAGCCGACGCCAACAACGCCGACTTCGGATTTTCGGGGCAACGGGGCCTTTAACGCTACCGCGTTAATAATTACTCTTGCAACTCAAATCTAGTCCACCTAGAGGGATTCCCTACACACACATCTGAGAGGGAAAGCAATCAACTCACCACGTCTCGAGCACTATTTTCATCCAAATGCACAAAGGCTTAGCAATATTTTCCGGACACTGACGTGGCACTTGCAAGCAGCACTCGTGACAAAACCCAGGCCAGGAGACGTTCTCAACGGCGCTATATCCACAGGCGAGTTCCACACTCAAGAGAGCCACAAATGCATTTGATCGCGCACACTCCGCGGCTACCTTGTCAGCCTGGTAGCAGTGCAGAGGACACGATACGCGGGTGTCGTCTAGACTGCAGCATCGGTACCGTCCTCAACGTTCTCGACAAAAGAGAGACAACGTTCACGCAGCCTTTATCTGCCCCTCAAACAATGCGCCCATATCGCCCGCGCCCTGATAGCGTGAGTGACGCCCGGGGCGAACTGCCGGTCCCGCACACAAAACGGACTGAAGTGCATCGTTCTGGAAGCGCTTGTGTGCACATCGTATATCGCGTACGTCGCGTAAAAACATACTCTAATCGGAGTGCGACCACCGTTCTGCGTCGAAGTGTTCAAGATGTGACGACGATTTCGAAAGCTGTTGGCTGCCGTGGCAAGTGACATTGACTTGTCCGCATATAGGGGCGGAGAGTATAAGGCCGTGTTCTGAAAAAATTGACCAAGACGTGGAGATATGTTATGCTATGACATAGTATTGCATTGTAACTTGTACTGCATAATTTGCATATATGTGTGGTACGGTATGGCGTGATATGGTGTGGCAGGGGTGGTATGGCATGGTGTGGCATGCCATCGTATGGTATGGTATGATGTATGATGTGGCATGCCATGGTATAGGATAAGGTGGTATGGTATGGTATGGGATGGTATGGTATGATGTGTGGTATGGCATGGCATGGTATTGAATGGAGCGGAATAGTACGGTATGACATGGCACGGCGCACTTTGGAATGGCAATGTATGGCATAGCCCTAATTAATATGGTATGTGATGGCAAGGAGTGGTTTGGCATGGCATAACATGGTGTGGCATGGCCATGGCATGCTATAGTATGGTGTGGTACGGAACGGTGTGGCACAGTATGGTTCTTACTATACCGTTCTCCATCGCCTCCATAGAATGCGGCCGCCGCGGCACGCCCGCAGCAGAGGATTTCATCGATGTTGCGCTAACCACACGGCCTTTCCGCTTTTATGTTTGTTTGCTTGGAAGCTTTCAGAAGTCTCCGCTACTACGGCTAGAGGCAATGATAAACTCTCCAATATGTCTCACAGAGGCCATAGTATCCGAAGCAATGGAATCAATTGTTGTGAGCACGAAAAGCTCTTGGAATTTTTTGGTGTGACACTTCTAATCGCACTTCCATTTCTCCTTACCAATCCAATCTTAAGAAAATTTCATTCACTCAGTCCAGTGTCGGGCAGAATTAAAAGGACAACAACAGAATTCACTGCGCTCGGTGGCCAGCCATTGAGTTGTTCTCGCAGCGCTCACAGTGTCGCAGTGTTCTGCGCAATGAAAAGACTTGTGCCATGGATGGCCTGCAGGAAAAAAGTAATAAATTGCACACTTTCAGCATTCGTCCGTGTGTATGTGTCGGGGGTGGCTATGTCACGCTATTCGTCTTTCATGATTCAATCATTTCGTCGTGTGTAACTGCACTAGTTATTGCTCTTTCTTGCTTTTTTTTTCCTTCTATTCCTGCCCAAACATCTCTACACTACAGTCTTGGGTATTGCATTGCAAAGAGCGCCGGTTGACACTAACCCTTTCCTCCTACCCCCCCCCCCCCCCCCCCTAACCGCACCGAGTTCTTCCATTAATCTTTCCTCCCCCTGGACTTTCTGGCTAGCGTCGGCTCAACTAGAGTAACTGCTTACTTTAGAATGTTTCAAGCCAGGAACATCTTGAATACTTACTTTCTGTTCTCTTCCATGTCCATTCTAACAAGTGAACTGAGATCTCCTCTTACGCTTTTTTATTTCTCCTTCGGCCCAGGAGTACACGCTAGTCCGGCGAGCATTATTCCCTCTCACTCCTCCCTCTTTCATCTGCGATGTTTTATGACTGTAATTATCCCCCTCTCTCTCTTTCATTGCTGGCCTCTACAAGGCTAAGGCGCGTAGCGAAGCTAACAGTCTTTACAGCACTAAGAAACTCAGGGTTGTTCTGCTCAGGGTTGTTCTGCTTTCGACTCTCCTTGTCCACTTACAGGGGTGCTGCACAATAGCGTCGCTTAGCCAAACTCCGTCGGCAAACATAACCTTGCATAAGAAAACTCGAAGTTCAACGGCACTGCGTAGGAGGCCCAGCGTGTACATTCATTAGTCCATACTCGAGCCCCCAGATGTCGTTATTATTCGACACGGTCTAAGCAATCTCATCGCTCACCCCGCCCAGGATCTTTCGGCGCTATGGCGAAATCACAGCTACGAACGCGCGCACGGCTGGGCCTCCAGCACTCTCGTTAGAGCCCCTATACGACGTTAAACGCAATTAAGGACCCTTCCCACATTCACGGCGGCGCCATCGTTAGAGCCTATTCAGCGACGCCTATGGTACAGTATTCAGGCCATCAGCCGCCAACAACACCCGAGCAGGAGCGGAGTACGCAAAGTCTACTGTGCTTCGCAAGTTTAAACGTGTTTTGTGGGCTGCCCCCCCCCCCCCCCCCCCAAACAGGTTTCTTTCAATGCCATGGACGTACTACTGCGAAATAAAATTTACAGGATTGCACTTAAGTCTGGTTAGGAGCGGAGATGCGAGAGCGTTTCCCTTTCCTCTCTTTCTACCTCCATTCTTAATTATTACTTTCTTGAAAAATTTGTCATGTTTTTGTTTAGTTTTAATTTTTGTACTTTTTATGTATAATTTCTTTTTATTTATTACTTTTTGTTATTTTTTCTTTCTAATGTAGGTTTTCCACGACGCCAGTACTCGTACTATGACTTCAACGGGTGACCACCAGTTTATTGTCTTCGTACGTGGCTGTTGTGACGTCTAAATGCGATGTCGACGTCCGTGCCTATTGTGCCGTCTAAGTGTAATTTTCGTGCTTGATTCATTAACTAATTACAACTCATCAACCAAATTTTTCCCAAAGCAAGATCTCATCATGCACTATCTAGCACAATCAAACTTTTATCTTCACATAACGACATAATCGTGCCGACGAGTTTTGCGGACACGAAACACTGGCCATAACCTAGTAATGCATTCGCAATAACGAAAGCGCGTCCGAAAAAACACTGAAATTTATGCACATTACTGAAGGCCTTGACTACCTACTTACCTAACACTGAACTTTATGCACATTACTGACGGCCTTGACTAACTACTTACCTATTCTTTTCCTAGCTTTTTGTCTTCCAAACAGTGCCGTTTATTCGGGCTTCGAAGTCGTTTTGTAACCGGTCGTGTTTACTCCGCAGTTGCGGAGCTCCCACATAATCGCGTTCACACGGTAAATTCCCGCACGAGATTAGCGAGAGGCGGTGCTGACAGCCTATTAACCCCGGCAGCAGTGGCGCAGGCCTGTCGTCGGCAGGCGCTCTTGCGCGGTTGGTTTCGAAATGTCATGCGGGAAAGCTTAAACGGAGCACGCGTAATCCAGAAAGTGCTCTCCGGTATACACGTGTGCATTGAGCCGTTCGAAATTAATTTACTCTCCAAATTCTCATAGTTTTTGTATTTACCTGTCTATTCCATTCCTGGCATGCGCGCCACGTGTGCCTGTAGTGCCTTTAACCCGCAACAAAGCAGGCGGTTGTTGGACGTTCAATAGGTCAGCATTCAGCTTGGAAAGAACGTAAAGTTCGGCTCGGAGAAAAGAGTGGGCGCGGAACAAGGTGACAGTACTTAACGCTGTCTATTCGTTTAGGCACAATGATAATTGCGTCACGCTATGGAAGGAAAGAATTACAGACTGTAGTAAAAGTTCGGCGTGCCAATGTTCTCGAAGTCCGAGCATTCCTGGGGACGTTAGCGCATAATTTTTCACCCATGACCCATTGTCATCTATCGCGTGACCGATGGGTCATGTGTCCCCCTAAATGTAATGTGGTGCTCCTTTGCACTCCTGACAGATGTCCATGACCGTGAACATTCTAAGTTTAATGTATTTAGGAGAATACCATATGAAGGAGGAAATCTCATTTAAGAAAGTGCTTCATAACAACCATAAATATTCCGGTGCCCCTAACAAGGAAAAGTCCTTCAACTGGAAAACTTTCTGGGAAAGCTGTATGCCTTGAGAGATTTGTGCCTGAGCTCATGTTGACGGTAGTGAGTAGTCACTGCCTTAAATAATCGTGACTCCCTTACAAGACATGACCTTTTCGACAAATGATGCGGAAACAAGTGTCCACTAAAGATATTCTCCTTCGAGCTTTATTTTTCGAGCAAATAGGACCGAGAACTCTGACAGACATCTAATTTCTTTTGTGCTTTTGTGTATGTGAGAACTATCCTCACGGAAAACTTTATCCAAACTCAATATGTTTCCTGTTCAGGCTTCCTAACTTCAGATATAGCTTCATATTAAAAAGCAATAATATCTGAAGCACTGCAAACCTGATACTGTTGCGAATAGAAATTTTTGCGATTAAACTGAATATTAGGAAACACACCTTTTTATGAAAGCAGCAAAAAATCAATTCACGAAGAATAAAGTTAAGCGAGACTTTATTTCAGTCAGCACGAGTGGTTGTTAGATATGCGAAACGGTCACTTGTATTATAGATATGTTTTATCGTCACCCCATTACACCCGAACTCTTTGCGGAAGTTATCAGTTACTAAGCAACGACTCATATTAGCAAGGGGACTGTTGTTAAACGTGCGAAAAGAAAAAGAAACAATATATTCGTTTCGGCATCTCCTGAAAGCGCGCATAAGGCGTACAGAGTTGCACGATTGACGTCAGTGCATTGCATAAAAGCAACTTTATTGAAAGGAGTGGCTGAAACGCCTTATGATTGCTATTTTCTTTAGAAAACAGATTGCCTTGCAACAGTTATCCCACTGGCAGGTTTTAGTTCGAAGCTGTTCAGCGCTCTGCCCGTCAGTAACTTCCTGAATTCAAAGCAACGCCTCGCATTCTAATCACAACCGCTATTACAGAGAAGAGGTAACAAAAGGGCGTGACTATTCTAAATAAATTATTTTATTGTTTTACAAAATGCAGATAGGAATCATTCCTATCTTTGGATGTCTCTTACCGAAACCTGTGAACAGACCGGTGAATCAGAATTTCTTGCGTACAGACTTCCTGATTTTTATTAATATAGCGTCGACCAAACTGCTGGCCAGCGCCTTATGACACGGCGATATGCACGCAACACGGCGAATGTTCGCGCACGCGCACAAAGGGAGAGCTTCGTCTGCAACGCTGTTCCGATCACGAGTACACACGCCCTGCCACAATAGCTGTTCGCACAAAAACCGGCGGGCAGTAGAGTACACGTGCATGATTAATATGCGGCACTGAAACGTTGGAAAGCTGCGATGCTGTTTTTTATAACGTCTAGACACTGAAAGACTGATTAAAGAGATGGTTTGGTGACACTCTTATTGTGTTCCCATCTCGCAGAGAGATGCTCAAATCAGAAGGTTCGCATTCCAGGCAATGATTTCCACATGCTGCTGTATTTCCATCCTTTTATTTTTTCTCATCTTAACTCCGCTTTGTCAGCGCGGCCTCCCGTTATAGGAAAAAAAAGAGAAAAAGCACGTCTCAGTGCCGCATGTTATTCATGCACATGTGCTCTACTGCCCGCCAGTTATTTACAAACAGATATTGTGGCAGGGCGTGCGTCCTCGTGATCGGAACAGCGTAGCAGACGACGCTCTCTCAGTGCGCTTGCGTGAACTCTCGCCGTGTTGCACGCTTATCACCACTGTAAGGCGCTGACCAGCAGTCTGGTCGACGCTCCAGCTATATTATTAAAAATCAGGACGGCTGTACATGCGTAAGTTAAGGTTTCAAGCACACTTGACATTGGGCTTTGCGCTAACAAGTTTGCGAGGGACGAAGCAGCGATTAGCAAATCGGATATCAACGATTAAGATCTTCGGCCAAAAGTAAACAAAACCGGCTCGTTCTTACGATTTTTAGCTTGGCTACTTAACAATCTAATGCATACTCTGCTGCCCTAATGGACTCTGAGGTCCAACCAGGCTTTGTAAAAACTCGCGGGCTTTTCTCATAACCTAAACTTCGCTCTCTTCCATTTTTTTTGCGTGTGGCACAGTCAGTAAACTTCTCTGCCGGCGTGCTGGCTGACAAGAGTAGCCGAATGTCATTTATGTTGAATACATGCCCCTTGTGAAACTGAATTAGCCGTCTTCACGGGAGCTCTCACCCTCACTGCCTTTTCTTTTTTTTACAGTTTCCTGCTAGCGGATGTTCAGATTCTTGTACTACATTATTGGCTCTAAGCATGCTTCTACGCATCGTTCGTAAAATCTACTATCATCATCAGCAGCAGCCGGACTATGCCCACCACAGAGCAAAGACTTCTCCGATATCTACCCACTTAACCCTGTCCTGTGCCAGCTGCAGTCATCCTATCTCTGTATTCTTCCCCTGTACTATAGTTCCATCTCGTTCGCTTCTACTACCTGCGAAAGGCATTATAGCAGAATTCTATATAATTTCAAAACTAATGCAGTATTTCATGAATGTCTAAAGAAACAGTGCTAAGAGTTTACATAAAAGGTTGGTATGGAAGATCTATGTTTTGGCAATACCTGGTGGTGCTACATAAAATACTCTCATACAATTCATACAATCCTCTCTGAGACTGCCTCGCCAAACTTGGAGACTTACTGAGGAAGACTACAGCGAGATGATGGTGATGATGATGATAGATTTTTATGGCGCAAAGACATCTATGGACAAATAGCGCCATGGCACAAGGTATTTTCAACTGCTCAAAGTGGGGTCAAAGAACTATTTCCCAAGCATTGCACCCTAAATAAGCCGAGCACCAGATTATGGGGAAAATTGTACCCATTGTATCACTGGTGGGTACCCGGCGGTCCTGGGAATCGAACCCCGCATCTCCCGTGTACGAGGCACTATTGCGAGAGCTGTCCTGCTCACTCTATTGCGACGGCCATCGACAGCATTTATGTCCACATTTTACGGCGCACTAAACAAGCGCGTACTCCACCCTGAGCCACCTGAGGCCTGCGCGGTATAAAATAGCGGAGCAGTACTACGGATGATATTTTTCTCTCTCCATATCCCGGTGCAAGAACAGCTTCGCAGATTGACCCTCCTTACTCTTTGCAACATCCAGACCGCAACCTGAACTCGGGATGAAGCAAATAAAACAAAAGAGTGCACCCGGATCTCAAATAGCTGCCTGTAATGGAATGCTCCCCGCTGCCATAGCTACGTGCGTGCTTACTCCTACCAGCCAGATATTAATCTTTCACCGCAACGCCACCAGACAGCATGACAAGGTGCCCTGTCAGAGGCCATAAGAATCTCCACAAATATTACGCCCGCTCCAGCTAATAGGGCTGCAACCTGAGACGCATAAGTCAAATTTACGCCACCCTAAAGCATTTGCTTGACACGCCGTCACTTGTAACAAAATGTAATACGCTTGAGTTCTGGCACCCCCCGCCCCCGAAACTCTACTCTTGCGAGCACACACGTGATTTCATCACCGAGACTTTATATAGTAGAACACAGTAGAAAAAGTGAAAAACTCTTGACTGACGGTCACGAGAACGAACTGCTTCCGCACTCAGCACGCATTTTTTTTACACGGCTCTAAATAAGGCAACACAACGGACAGTGATGGAGCATAGATCCGTGTTTCGCTTTCCAAGTGCTGCAGCCAGCCTGGAATAGAAGCGAGAACTGTTTCCGCCGGGTGAGCGATGATGCCGGCCGCTTACGTGGGAGACACGCGACTATACGCTTACACCAGCCTGCATATAAAGTTTCACAACGGAACGAAATTGTCTCGCTCTCCGCGGACACCTGCACCCCGTCATGAGGATATGGGGAGGATGGGTGGAGTAACGCGTAGCGAAGCTCTATGCATTAATGCTGTGATTCGCGGCGTAACACCTGTGACACAGAAGAGCAGCAACGCGAATAATATTTACTTCTGCTGCCGGAACTAAATGGATTGCTCACACACTTGCGTAAACAGCCTTTTCTAAACTATTTCTCAACGCAAAACCAAGAGTCATTGGCCAGAGCTGCAAGAGGCCTGCTGAAAGATAAATTAAAGCGGAAGCTAACCCTACCTGCAAAACAGCGTATCATTTCTGCTGTAATAATGCTGAACTGGACACCTAAACTATACTCCTGATTTACTCGATGGGCCTGAGTTTTGCGCACATATCTATTGTCTTTAGACGTTCCCATATCCTTACCATTACGTCAGTTTAATTATACTTAGATAACCCTTAATTAATCTTCAATATTTTACATTTTGCGTACTAAAGGGACCATTATAGTGGTTAACTCCCCGAGAGATCATAGCGTTTATCCGATGTCCTCAATGCCTTGGTATTATACGGTTCATTTAAATGACATGGGGCTCTTTGACGTGCAATGAGATCGCGATGAGTTTCGCCTTGATTTATATTTGGCCGCCGTGACCAGGATTCGATTGCGGGACCTCATGATCAGCAGCCTAACGCTATCGCCACTGAGTCACGGCGTCAGGTGGAGAGGGTTAAGAACTAGCGATAACAGCGTGGAGCAAGAAGGATCAAAAGTGCCACGATCGAAGGCATGAGACTCGAGATTTTCCCGTGTTCATTCTTTTTTCTTGAGAAGCAGGGGAAAAAAAGATTATTTCCTGACCCGGTGTTGAAATACTAATCTCGTCTCCTCCTTTCGATGCGAACCGCACAAAAACAACGAGGGTGACGAAAGCGGCCTTTTAGTGAGCCGCCGGAAGCTCCCACCGGAAGCTTGGCCGGAGCCAACTAAGACTTCCGGTGCCGACTCAGCGGTGCTCTGCTAAAAGCAGCGTCTTGTGTGTAAACGCCTCAGATGTCTACGCCTCTCTTTCAAGCCTTTTCGCCTTTCTTTTCTTTTTCAGCAAACTCATGCCACACAGCGTAGTGTTGGTAAACATAGAAAGTGTCTACGGCCTCGTTTTAGTCCTCCTTATTTTTATATGTTATTCCCCAATGTCATTTACCACAGCGTCCGGTTTGCGAAAGTCATTGAGGTCGATGCCCTTTTTTCAATGTTTTCTATGTCGTAACCAATCAGCAAACTCGCGTGGCGAATGCACCACTGTACATCACAGCCAAAGGCGTCCGTCATTTAATTGCCGTCACAAAAAGAGCGGACGTTGATGACCACAATATCGTGACACCTCCTTCCGGAGGCAACGGATACCACAACGCTTATAATAACCTCACATTTACCGTCTCGTAAAAGATTTCCTTCTTATTAACTTTCTGGGTTGCACGTCGTAGCTGGCGTCGGCGTTGTCGGCGTAACCGGTGGTCCAAGTAGTAGACCGAAACGCCATCTGGAAGGTGACTGCCATGGCAGGATCCCGAAGGGTGGCTGTCAGCGTAACACGGCACCAGCCAACCGTGGCAGGCAGCGGCGATCGACGTCGTCGGCGTAACACGCCACTTGACAGATGGCGTGGCACCTTTCACAAGTTTAGCACGCAACCTATCGGGTGGCGTGTTAAACTTGTTACAGGTGGCGTGTTGGCAGGTAGTAGCAGCACGAACCTCCACGTGCCACGGAGAGAGCGGAGGAATGGACAACTGGAACGTAGCTGCCACGGGAAGGCTCTGAAGGGTGTTTAGCGCTACATGCCACCTGCCAGCACTGGAAGGTGGCGTGTGAAGAGCTGCGCTAAAATTTCGCGTTACCGACTACCATAATCGCCTGCCAGATTTTGTTTAACGAAAATTTAGTTTCAACCACTCAATCCCATACATCAGTTTATGCCTTTTGGCTTTTGTTGCTGATTTTTCTTCATAGATGCGTCCCTCTTATCATCCCCGCAAATCAGCTCCCAGGCGTTCCGAAAGCGATCGATCACCGTTTCCGCAGGCATAAAAAGTAACCGCACGTGTATATCCAGACACGGTTGAAAGAGAATACCGAAAATAAAGAAATCCAGAGGCCGCCTAGCGGCAGCATTTAGTCATCATTAGTCAACCTTTTATGTGGCTCAGTGTACACACACGTCGACGGGGCTTCCATTTAGTCCAGCAGTGCGCAGACAAGAGCCGACCGCAGTTCGGACGTCCTAATTACCTGTGGCGTCGGAGGCAATTAGCGGTCGTGGGACAGCCCAGACTTCATTAGCGGCCATTGGGCGTCGCCACAGCTGCGCGGAGCATACTGCAGAGCCGGACACCGGTCCCGCCACCGGGGGAGTTTAACAAGACTCCTTCCGGAGCCCTAATACACGTGGAAATCGCCTTTCCCATCAGAGTATATGCTTTGCCATTGGATGTGAAGGCTGGTGCATCTGATAAATTTAACTCTGCGCCTTGAACATAAGGCACCAGGAAAAGCAGAAATAAATTCTTTAATCCGCTTCATTTAAAGAAGCTCATACTTACAGTGGATTGCGCGCGAAGGCAAGCGTAGCAGGTGCCGGCAGAAGTCCTGGTGAGAAGACGGGATTAGAAAGTTTGCGTGGATTGGGTGGGCGCAAATGGCGGAGGAGAGGGTTAATTGGAGGTCAGTGGGGTAGGCCTTAATTGTGCATTGTATGTCAGCGGACTGCTGCTCCTGACGCTGATGATTATGAGCCATGCACCGTCTGGCGCGGAACGTATGCGCAAGCCTCTCGGGCGTCAAGAAGGCTCATAGCACGACAGTCATGAAGCTTCAACATACACCGCAACGGGTACATGCATTCATGAACGTTTTGCGCGCTCATAAGGTCCAAACTAGAGAGGTGAATTCTTAAAATATATATATTATCATCAACGCAAAGCTCGAAGCACGAAGTGGTGTGTCTCTCGATGACGTCATTCAGGGAAACGTCATTCCCATTAGAGTTTCTAAGCAGGCGCTACCTTTAGCCGAGAAAGAGATAATCAAGAAGCTGGCAATACGCTGGCTGATTTGCTAAGTTAATGGTGGGTGAACAGCGCAACAAAGGCGGGACAAAGGCAAGGCAAGCGCTGTTGCGCTGTTCACCCATTATGAATGCTTACCAACTCGCCCAAATTTCAGCTTTACTCATTGCTACGTTAAGCAGGTACCGGGTCTGATTTTGAAATCCTTTGTCACAGTGACCGTATACCCTTAAGTATTTTGCTAACCCTAAACACGAATTTACAACCAATTTAATATGCTACACTGAAAGAGTTTGTGCAGTCATCACGAAGGGTTTTGTTAATGATACGAAGCGGCTGCTCCTCAAACTGCACCAAACAAGCCAATATCGCGAAGAGAATAAAAATTGAGTCGAGAGCAAAAAAAAAAAGACAGTCATTGTCATGGCTTATTCGGAGCAGTACCAGAGTACTGCTAAAGAGAAAGCACCAAAAACTTTACAAAGAAAAGGAGAGCCGTGAGGAGCCGGCAGCAAGCCCTGCGCTTTCACCAGAGAGCACTCCCGCTCCTGAACGTCGCCGCTCAATTTCACCGATTCGATGGAGGTTCTGTAAGGCCCACCGTAAAGCAAATGCACGGTAAAACCGCAGCAATTCAATCTACCGCAAAGGGTCTCACGTTCCAGTCATGTCAATATGACGCGCAGGAATCATGATTGCAGACTCAGTTGCTGTCGGTTCCACCAGAGCCGCTGACTGGCAGGGCTTCCGATCGAACTTCGCTTGTGAAGTCCGAGCGCCTTCCACGTTATGCGCGTCCATCCAAGCGCAAGACCTGTTTCGCCTGCCGATATTCATCTGTGCATCGCACACGGTGCCAATAATTTTACCCAATGACGGGGAAAAGCCACGTTAGCTTTTGATCACTAATAGTCTTAGGATATAAAGTATTCTGAAAAGAAGAGCCGGTTGCCACGGGCAGGAATTTTGAGCATAAAACTCCAGGGAATAACGCTCGGCACCAAGTAAGACCAGCGGAATTGCCTTCTCTCACTCACTCTCGGGATTCTGCTATCTGTATGTCTCTTTTTATTCTACTTGTCATGTGCTGGCCAATATTGACCATTCTGCAGACTTCGCAAAAAACAAGGTGTATGAGCATACGAATAATTCTAAGTCTTCAATAAGAGCAATGTTTGAAGAAGAATACGAGGGGAATCTACCAAGGTGGAGTACATTTGTAATAAGTGAGTGATTTCTCACTAGTACCCACCAAATCGCAGCAGTACGGCTACAGTTATTTCGCTTTGAAAATCTACCTCACCTTTGGGGATTCCCCTCAACATTAAGCTAATGCTCTTCCTGTTTCGATTTGTTGACAAATTTTAGTCTTGCCTTATCATCGGCTAGCAGTTCTGGTCAGCTGGTCAGTTTTGGTCAGCGACATCTCTGGATAGCGAAAGGTCCCGGTTTCAATCCCCAGAACCGGGCGAATTTTTCTTCAACTACGAAGTTTCTGTGAAAGCTGTACGCGTTTCCTGTGTAGCCGTACGGCGGTGCTTGAGTGGATGCTACTGAGTATTATTCTTTTATTTTAAAAATTATAAGCTGATGTGAATTTAACATAAACCAAACACGAAATAATAATCGCTTGCGCTCGTACACATTGGGTCGAGCAGCAGTGTTGTTTAGCGAGGCATACTGACGGGCTAGTCGATCCAATGCTGTTGGTAAAAGTAAAAAAGTAGCGCGGCCCAACACGAGAACATAAACCCGAAAGCAACAAGATAGGGATCGCGTTGATTGTCTCTTTCTTACAACTTATGTCGCGCTCTTCTGTTTTAACAAGAGTAATAATTCATTCAGCATCTACACGACTGGTTAGAATAGCCCCACGAACGTGCTTGAGTCTCCTCTTGTTCTATATTTTCAATGTGCAAACTCAGAATAAGTACCTGATGTGGCCCGTTCCGGGACTGCTCCGCCGGCCTGGTAGTGTTTCCCGCCCTGAAACAATAGAAAAAAATACGGTTAACGGCAAATTCGGTTGTGAGTGCCATGGTTGGCATGTCTACCTCGGGGCAAGAACTTTAGCCGGCAGACCACTCTATGCACTCAATGTTCGAGTAAGAAAAGGCAGGCTTTCTTTTTTCAGGCTGGAGTCTTCG
The DNA here is from genome assembly GCF_052857255.1 of Amblyomma americanum. Classification (NCBI taxonomy): domain Eukaryota; kingdom Metazoa; phylum Arthropoda; class Arachnida; order Ixodida; family Ixodidae; genus Amblyomma; species Amblyomma americanum. The sequence continues at coordinate 134,923,785 of NC_135501.1, forward strand.
GTCTGCAAGCAGCAATTCATTTCATTTCATTTCATTTATTGGTTTTGTTTGGCCAGTACAGAGACTGCAAACAAGGGAGAGCAAGCTAAAGGCGCCTAGTAGCGCCTGACAGAGGCCTGCCCTCCCCATGTAAAAAACAAAAACAAAACAAAGTGGCACTTGGCAATGGTACAAAATTTCCATAAGTAACAGAAACTAGAAAAGCAGCGGATATATTGACAACGAAACAGAAATCAGTCATGCACAGAGCTAAGCACAACAAAACTAAGAGCAAAACATAACAAAGACAAAAACTGATTAGGTAAAAACACACCACAACTAGCTATAACAAAAATATTCATGAACAGATTTCCTAAATCTGACCTCGGACATATTTTGTACTGACAATTCTGTTAAGTATGGATAGGTGTTTAATGTATGAGGAATTATGTGAGTTAGTTTTTGGAACCCATAGTTTGTACGGGATTTTGATGCATGGTATTGAGGGTGCCTTAGACTGTAAGCTGTTTGGGCAATTAAATATGTGCTCTCGAAAGTCTGCCAGTTTCCTTTCATAAGGTTTCTGATATAAACAGCAAGCTTCTTGTGGTAAGCGGCCGTGATGGTTAGCAGTCTATGGTTGAGGAAGGAAGGACCCGTGCTCTCACTGTAATTTAAATTATGTACAGCTCTTTTTTGTAAAGTAAGTACTTTCACAAGATTGGTTGAGGTAGTCGTTCCCCAGATCAACAAACAATATTGTACATGCGAAAAGACTAGTGAGAAATAAATTTGTAGTTTGAATTTTCGAGACAGTATTGTGCGAAATTTATTTAGGATACCAACAGAGCGAGCCATTTTAGTGCAAACGCAGTTTACATGATCTGTCCAGAGTAAGTGTTCTTCAAAAATGACTCCAAGGAACATTGTAGAGCTGACACGAGTTGTAGGAGCTTGTTCGAAGTGAATTTGGAAGTTGTTCGGAACTTCCTTATTTTTGGCTCTAAACAGTGTGTACTTTGTTTTCCTGACATTAAGTTCTAACCTATTTGATTTTAACCAAACAGACAATTGGGATAACCAACTATTGGAGGCTGCTTGCAAAATATTACTTTCTTGCCCTGAAAAAAATACGTTAGTATCGTCTGCATGGATTATAATGTTGTCTGCTGGACGAAGGTTGACGATATCATTAATATATAATAAGAACAACGTTGGTCCTAGAACGGAGCCCTGTGGCACACCAGACACAACCTGACCAATCCCAGATGAAATACCGTTTATGATAGTTGTTTGAGATCGGTTGTCAAGGTAGCTAGCAAATAAGGTTAAAGGAACGCCTCGTATTCAAAACACTGCATTTTTTCAAGCAATATCTTATGGTTAACCGAGTCAAACGCTTTCCTCATATCAAGAAATATGCCAACTGTTAGCAGTTTATTTTCTATGTTTCCAATTAGCTTTTCTTTGATTTCCAGTAAGGCGGCCTCAGTTGTTTTGTTTTTTTGAAATCCGTACTGTTGCTTGGAGATGACATGGTTTTTGTGGAGATATTGAGAAAGACGTGTGTTGATTGCAAGTTCCGCAATCTTAGAGAAAACTGAAAGAATGGAGATCAGCCGATAATTATTTAAATCATTAATGTCACCCCCTTTATGAATGGCAGTGACACGAGCTATTTTCAACTGATGTGGAAATGTGCCTGTCGTGAACATTAGGTTGACTATATGTGCTAATGGTATCGCAATGACATCTGCTACTTTCTTGATCGGGACTGGAGCTATGCCATCTACACCTGGAGCACTATTACTGCGTAAGGAGTGAATAATGGTAATTATTTCTGAGTCAGTGCATGGTAACAAAAACATGGAATTACTTTGTTTACTGGTTATGTAGACTGAGGCATCTTGATGTGGACCATCAGTTGATTTTCGTGGAAAAACAGATAAGAAATGCCCATTAAATTCATTCGCTAGGTCAGCGCCATCATAGTTCGCACCATGAATGTGGAGTGAGACGGGTGCGTTGGTTCTGTTTTTACCTAGAAGATCGTTAAGTGTATTCCATGTTGCCTTCGAGCCATCAGACATGGAGAACTTTCTCGCGTAATAATCACTTCTTGCTTTTTTAATGTCAGCGCCTAACTTATTGCGGAACGTTTTGAATTGACGGAGAATGTCAGTGTCTTTTGTTCTCACAAAACGAGAAAAAAGTCTGTTCTTTTCCTGTATGCGGTCATATAGTTGTTTTGAAATCCACGGCTTTCTTGATTTTCTATGAGTTCTGTGCGTTGCTTGCGGAAATGCAGTATTATAGTGTTCTTGAATAGTAGATATAAAGTTTGTGTACGATTGGCATGCATCCTCCTGTCTTAAAATATTACTCCAATCTGTGCTAGCACAAAGACGTCGAAACTCTGATAAGCTGTTTTCATCAATTCTTCTAAATGTAGAAGTTTCCGGTTTACTCCTGTGTTGTTTTGGTTGACTCGGAACTATACAGAATATAGGCATATGGTCACTAATGCTTAATGTCAAAACGCCAGCCGGGACATCACTAGTGCAAATATTCGTAAAGCACACATCAATAAGCGTTTCAGAGTTATCAGTAACTCGTGTTGGTGAGGAAATTAAGTTCACAAATCCATAACTGTTGTACAAATCTAGCAGATTTCTCGTAACGGACGTTTGACCCAGAATATCAACATTTATATCACCAAGAAAAACCACTTCATAATTATTAAGAGAGACATATTCCAAGGTTTTTTCAACAAAGTTACAAAACGCAGATACCTAACCTGAAGGCGGTCTGTATATACCTATAACAACAATTTTTCCGCAGCACAAAGACCAAGCTTCTACATCTTCATTCATTTCACAGCATTCAGGTAAACAGTGATAGCCGATTTCATTCCTCAAATAAATTGATAAGCCCCCTCCTCTTTTCTGTTGTCGAGCCAAAGATACGCATTTATAATTATCAATGTTAGGAGCATCATTATCATTGCTAAACCAGGTTTCAGAAAATACTAATACATCCCACTTTAACCTCAAAGTTGACAGCAACACAACCATTTCATCTATTTTGTTTTGCAGACTTCGTGCGTTTAAATGAAAAAAACTGAGAGAATTGTTGAGAGACTTTCCAGAATTCAGCATGTACTTATTGAAAGAATCAATATCAAAATAGGTCATGATAGGTTTCTTTTTTCCCACAGAAGATCAGCGCGCATGAAAACCTAAGGCTACCGAATGTTTACCAAGTCGTCTTCGCAAGCAATGCAGATTGCATTCTCTCCGGTTCTGTTCCTGACAAATATTTTGCCACTTCTCTGCCAGGTATACTGGTAGCCACACTGCTTTGCCTTTGAACGTGCCAGCCACAAGAGTCGCCTGTTGAAGGCTGTCAGGTTGTCAAAAAGGCGTATGTCAGATTGCTTAGCTTTCAGATCTTTTACTTTTGCTAGCCATTGATCTTTTGTTTTCCGGCTGACAAAGCGGATCAGCACAGGAGGCGTTTTGTCCTCATTTTTCCTGTGAGGAAGTCTGTGCACACCTTCAATTTCACTCTCAGTGACCGGTTCAAGGCTCAAAGACAATGCAAGGTGGTTCACAACAGCTAACACGTTTTCGTTCTCAGTGTGTTTCAGACCATGGATCTCAAGATTCTGGCGTCGTCCATACTGTTCAAGGTCATTTATTTGCCTTTTCAATCGACCCACCTCAACCTCAGATCCAACCGATTCTACGACTTCAAGACGTTTGTTCAGATTTTGTATTTCCGTATCGTGTCGTTTTTCGAGAAATGCAAAAAAAAAAGAAATCAACGCAAACCTAGGAACATCTTAAGCAAAGCTTCAACATAAAGAAAACAATGATTTCATCGCGTATGCCACAAAGTGCAGGTAGCTATATATGGCTGGTTGCTTCTATGACAGTCTTACTCTGAACCTAAGCCTCAATGTGAACTATCCGACGCCAGGGCTGCTGTAATAATACGTTAGCATTAGAACGCCCATTACCGCAATGTGTCCGGCGTTGGCGTCTGAAGCCTCGCTTGGCAGGAGAACGTGAAGAGAGAGAAAATAGAGAGGGAAGATGAAGAAGAGATGTGAGACGACTGTTGGCAAAAGGACATCGCGGCCGCCAATCAGAGTCGATGGGGTGGGAGAGAGCAACGGCGTGTCATATGGCGACTGAAAGACAGGATTACGCTACCCGCTCGCAGCGCCTGAGCCCGTGAGCAGCAGCGGCTGCTCCATCTTGGGGGAACACTAATGTTAACGCATGCACCACCAAAGGAATCGCATTGATCGTTAGCAGTTTTTTTTTTTTATCGGGCTACGTTCTGTTCGCATATTGTATACCTGCATGCAATATGCCCATACTGCCTGCAAATACACTTCTGTGTCTAATGGGCACCGTGCAAGGATTAAAAAAATACGAGTATAAAAAAGGCCGCTTGTAGAGAGACGAAACTTTCGCGGCACACACGTGAACGTCGCACAGTGTTGGCAGTTTGCCAAGTAGTTATTTCTGTCGATCGGCAGAAGTGCTCGTAAAAATAGGCTGGCGTCGAACTTGGAGGCATTGGGGAATGTTTACCTCACGCACACACTTTGAATGAATGCCCTGAGTATGCGATCGAAAGAAAAGACTGCCATTCGCTGTTCGCTGGGCACACGTGTTACAAGCTCATGTACCTGAAAAACGAACCAAAATACGCAAGAGCAAAGTCTACAACACCGTTAGGCTTACGCAGTTAAAGTAGCGCTGTTTTGAAAGCTGCATCACTAAAGCAACTACTGTTTGTGAACGCCGTGAAAGGCCGGCTGTACTGAATTCGCTCTCATACGCTTTGCATAAATTGCCATTTGAACTCAAAAGAAGTGAAGAATACACATAAATTTCAATATATCCTGACTAGGTACCCAAGGAAAGCAAGAAAGAAAAGGCCACCACATGGACCGCGCTTAGCTTACGCTGTCGAATTTAAATTTGCGGTATTTGAAAAGTAGTGGTTATCACGAACCTGTGACACAGTGCCCCACTTTGTGCAAAATTTAACATCGCTGCTGTTTTCTTCGATAGTCCGATACAACTTAAGTCTACAGTGAAGCTCCACTCACATTCAGGATCGCCGCACAGAATTCTTCCACGACAAAAAAAAATTGTCCACTGTAAAACCTTTCTTGTTACCTAAACAAGACGCTAATCAATAGAAAAAAATATAATGTCTACAATTTTTGATACATTGTTATGCACTAAATTCAAACATTAAAAAGCTGATTTCGTTTATTGTTGTCATTTGGTAGCGGAGTAATACAGGACACCGCGAATCGTGGGCCAGAGTTAACTGCTTTTTTTTTTAAGTTGTATCCTACTGTACTTCAAGTTCCTGCGAGTCAGAAAAAAAATATGCGGTAGTTTGCAAAGGTACTTCTACTGCCTAGTTCGTTTAACAGCCGCGGCGGTGGCCTAGGGGTCTGAGCATCCGCCTCGCATGCGGGAGGTGCGGGGTTTGATCCCCAGTGCCGCCAGGTTCCCACCGATGACACAATGGGTACAAGCTTCTCCTGGTTTGGTGCTCGGCTTAGTTGGGGTGAAATGCTTGAGAAATGGGTGTTTTACCTCCCCTTGAGCAAACGAAAAATGCATTGTGCCATGGCGCTCCTTGTCCACGATGCCCTTGCGCCTTAAAAATCCATCATCATCATAGTTGATTTAACATGCGGAAAGGGACATTGCGGGTACAATTGCTCTTGTGTCGTCAACCTTGATTGCTACGTGTCCGCGCTGTTCCTCTGTAAAGTGCATAGTTTGCACGCTAAATTAAAAAGCCAACCTTTCCAACAAATTTCTCTTACCCTGCCACTGTGCTGTGTTCTTCAATCACTTTTCGCCTCATAAGATCACACTTTTACACGACTGAGCACTTCAAATATCCGCAGTGAAGTTACTGCCTTTAATTTTTTCTGTAATACTCATCAAGTGAAACAGGCCACCGCACGCACAATCCTCCAGCTAAACTTTTTGCGAAGAGGCTTTCCTTGACGTGGAAGATGCCACACTCCTTCCTTTCATTTTCCCCTCCCTCTCTACACTGGACTCCTAATAACCGTCCTTTTCTCTTTATGTCTCTTTTTCACTTCCATGTCCTTTTCCCTAATGGCTTTGTTTATACTGTCTCTCCTTTCGATGTTTGTACCAACTGTCGCAATCAGGACCACCATAGCAACCATCATCGCCATCTCCCTGCCGCACAATGAGCCGCCGCCTTTGTGGCCATCCCCGTCTAGACATTCCGGATCATTACTCGACCACCGACTGCCGTAAGCTCTGCAAAACAACGCTTTACTTAACGACAGTGTTTTGACGAGAAACATTTTGCAAGCACTCCTTAACTCGGCTTACCAACGTTCCTGTCAAGCTAACCCTTGTTGTCTTTTTCCATTCTGTTATTTTTTGGCCCAACTGGGGAAGCCACGACAAACACCGGTGACCCGGAAGAACGGAGGCTGACCCCGTTCCTTTTTTTTATCATGCAGTTATCGTCTTTTAGGGCCCGAGACTTCTCGCTCGCTTCTCGTCTTTAGCTCTCACATGGTTCCTACTTTATTTGATCCTTTTTGATATTTTTTCGCCTTTTCTATGTCGCGTGACTTCCTATTCTTTGTTCGTTCTTAAGTACTCCCATTTTTGTCATGCCCTTATTTCGTACGTTCATCTTGACTTCTTGCCACCTTTCTTTCCCCTTCTTTCCTTTTTCTTCCCTAAATGTTCTTCTTTCCCTTTCCTTTCTTCATTCATTCATATTCATTCCATGTCTTCTTCCCTATCTATTCTCTCTATTTCCTTCTCCGCTCTCCCCTTTCTCCCCGCCGCCTTCTCGACTTCTTCTTTTCCCTTTCTTTCCCCTCGGCGTGCCGGGACTTCCGCGGCCACTGCCGCCAGCATCCTCGTCGTCATCAGCGGCCAGCTGCAGCTTCCTCAAGCGTGTGCGGTGCCACGCCGCTGGCCCCGTCCCTTCCCCTTCACTGCACTCTCCCGCACCTTCGGCACCCCGGCACATCGATCGCCGCTGGCCACCCGTGCCGCCGCACTGGCCTCACCCGTGAAAGTCGCCCGACTTGGTGCCAACACTACAGAGTGTGCGTCTGTGCGCGTGTGTAATAATACATACGCACAAACAAGCGCGCGCGTGCCCCCTGCATGAATGGCCCGTGCTGCATATCCCTCCTTCGCCTCTTCATTGTCTCTCTCTCGACCACCCTCCATCGCCATTCCCGCAGCCACTGCGGCTTTCCCGCTTGGCTCCACGGGTCATTGCGTCTTCTTTGCATTCGACTGTGCCTCGGCTTTTTCTTTATTTCCTTTCCTTCCTGTATTCTTTTGAGAGCTGTGGGCTTTGCTTTATTTTTTATTCTTTCTTCGTTAGCTCTTCTCCACTTGTAGTGCCTCGCTGCTTTGTGCAGCGCCGCGTTATTCGTCTGTGTCCGCACATCATTTCCTTTTCTATTTTTTAATAGATGCCCCTGTGAAGTGGGCATTGGGCCTTGAAATGGATAGTACAAAGTGATAGCGATGATCATCATAGCGCGTAATGTTTAAAAAAACAGCATCGGCGAGGTATGCATTTGATGGAGAAGTAAGCATTGCTTCGTTTATCCAAAAAAAATGCGACTTAATGGGGCGGAATAGAGAGATGAGAACTACGCACAAATATGAGACGTATACAAATTTATCTCTGTGTACGCGTCCTTTACGCTAGCCTCCTGAGTCTTTGCCAAGCTTTTTCAAAGATACAAATCTAGAGCAAGCTTAAACGTGACAGGTGTAGAATAAGGCAAATTACGCCAACTCAGTCCATGTCCTCGACATTCGACACAAGAGCTCGTGTTCCTAACATTATCGCCTCCGATTTGGACATCTACAGGCGCTTGGACGTAGGTTCATTCGTTCCTGCTATGTATTAATATATTCGCAAAAGTCATCCCAGTATTGCAAAATTCTGCCTAGCTTAAACGTGCTGCCTACAAGAATTTGTGCTTCACACTCCAACCTTACTAAGACTTTGAACTCCTGCCGGCACAACCGTTTTTAACGAAAGAAATCAACACAACTATAATCAGAGGAGGTTGGCAGGGAAGGGTGGTTATTTCGAGGCCGTCGTGTTGGACAGGTGGCAGTGACGACTGCATCACGCTAACAAGCCAGCGCCTCATTAGAACGCTACTCCCGTCAAAGGCGCCCACCTGAACCCCCACAAGGGCCACGTGACGCTTCCAGCGCCACCTCTATATCTTCAAAGGCCACGTTTCAAAATTAATTACGCAGAAAAATAAGTGCTACACAATTAAGCTATTTATTTCAACCACAGGTAAGCCATTTCTTTTCCAACTAACGGAGTGCTTATTCAGATTGGTTGTTTAGGTAATAAAAAATAAAGATCTAATAATTGAAATTTAAGCGTTTTAATTTAATTAATTTTTATTTACTCTTTTTATCCACTGATTCATTATTTATCTCATTTATTACACGAGAAGGCAATGATATTGGCCCCATTGGACGCCATCGAAGAGGGCGATAATAGTTTCTCTAAACGCGTGTAAAATTCTTATTTCTTATTCCTCCATTATCGAAATGCGACTGCAGCGGTCGGGTACTAACCAGCGACTTCTAGCGCCTCAGCCGAACCCCTCTGCCAGGAAAACCTCCGCGGGTGGGTGCAGGTGAGAGAGGGTTCTCTGTCTCGGCAATTTATGACGCCAGTGGTGACAGCGACAAAGATAATGACGCTGCTTAAACCGGAACCAGTCCTTACTCTGTTACTGTTGTAAAACCAAAAACTGCGACCCCGGTTACCCAAACCACTAACGGCACTATTCAAGCGGGTGTAGAGCAGGGATTCTCTTCTTTGCATGCTGCGTATTAAGTGGAGCGGAAGCTATCCGAGAGAACGCGAAAGCATCACCAAGTGCCCGGCTGAAAATGAAAGAGAAATAGCGACAGCTGGCAAGCTAACAGGCAAAAAAAGAAAGAAAACGCTGACCCTTCCCTCAGTGAAATGCTCCAATGTTGCGTTTGTCCCTGCCTTAATGCGGGCTTTAGCGGAAGCTCACGGAACGGGGTCATCAGGGAATTCAAACAAAACCACGAACAGGCATAAACTGGGGGAGACAGAACAGAAAAGCAGAAAAGGCAGCCAGAACGCAATTCGGCGGAAAGAACAAAAAAAAAGGACACAATGCATAAAATTTTGAAGTCCAATGCCAGCCAGCTTTGAGCCCGGGCTCAGAAACGCTTCAACTTCAGCCATGTGTGTACGCGTTCAGCGTTTTCGCCCACAGCTGACCTAGTTCCCCTGGTTTTCTCGATTTTGTGAAAAGTTTCACAGAAATAAAGAAGACGAGAAAAAAAACCTCATAAAAGCCCCTAGCGCTGAACGAAGACGGTTGGCGCAACGGGAAAGGGAAGCGGTCATTGAATAGACGACTCTGCACTCGTCCTCCTGGGGTGCCACGCATGGCAGTGTTTGTTTGGACGTCGGCACAGTAGCACCACGGACGGAAAGTGTAGGGAAAAGGAGGGGAAACGGGGGGGGGGGGGGAGGAGGGGGGGGGGGGCGAAGCGCCAGTGAGACCTATGTGATGACCCCCTCAAGCCCATTTCTGCAACTTCCTCCCGCCCTCTACCCCCCCCCCCCCCCCCCCCCCTTACACCGAGTTCCAAACAGCCCGCCCACATCGTAGCTCGCATACCAAGGCAACTATGAAAACGCGTTGAGCGCAACGTTTCCGTTAGAGCCGCAGCCAGGGCCGGAGCCGAAACCGTCAGATATGGCAGAGCTCGGACGCGCGGCGAGGGGATTAAGGCTAACGGGACGCTGCGAATGACGGGCGTAAATCTCGCCCAGCAAACAAGCTCGTTTGTGACCTTCGAGACTTATTTTCCAAGTTTCTTTTTCTTTTGTCGGGGGGAGCATTTTCTTTATGTTTTTATTTATTTCGGTTTAGTTTGGTTCTCTCAAATTTATCGTCACAGGCTGGGGACAGCGGGGCACAAAGTGCGGGCTTTTAAAGCTTATATACCTCGGGTCCAACACGGCCGCCAAGGGCGACGGCACGTCAGCGAAAATTACGGCAGGGTCCCGCACAATTAGGAGCTGTGGTCGTAAAAACAGAGCGTGGTCGTCGCAACTGTATATGGTGCAAAAACATACAAGAGAAAAAAAGGGATAGTGGACAATGTTTATGCGCATCCGCTGGAACCCGTTCGCACCCATGCACAGGCGCGACAGTTTACGATCGGTAATGTGGTTGTTTAGGCACGGCCGCCTTATAGTCGAGCAGCTTGGCTCCGACTACGGTTAGTACTACGAGCGAGGCTTGCGAGGCGTCTACGTTATGGCAGGCTCTGGGCACAACGGTGCTGGTAGGAGAAGTGTCGACCACGGAGGCTCACTGGGAAGTCTTAGAGGCGACCATGATTTTTTTTTTTTCTAAACGAACAACTCTGCAACTTCCGTGCAACTATCTAAACTTCTTTTACTACTTCGTACAGCCCCAGGTCATGAGTCTTGAAGCACCTGGCTGCTCTTAGCATCGTTGGGAGAGACAGAAAGGGGGAGGGAAGCACAAAAGGAAACAAGGATGGTCAGAGAGGTGTTTTGGTTGGCTACTGAGCACTGGATTTTCTTGACACATGCCCTGCGAATATGTTCTTCTGAACCAAATAGCTGATTCAAACAAAAAGGAAACCAGCCTTGGGTTTATCAACGTATCCTAAGGATCCAGCAGTTTGATAACATCGATGTCACCGGCAAAATGGAAGCGAATCAAAAGAATTCCTCACAACGTCACACTGAAACATACCATTTTTGTTTTATCAAATTCAACCGTTTAGTTTTTGACGGATATTTTCGTGTTCGTTCAACAGCAAACGAAATTTTTGTCCTAGAAAAAATTTGAGCTGAAAGTATATTTTTCTCTCCATTTTTCTCATACTAGAGTTCGATGCTGACGTTGCGGCCATCATGTATTCTGTGATGGGTAACTGGAAGTGGATTGCGCAGTAGCATTGACGTCATAGCAGCTTGCCCTTGAAAAAGACCCCTGACGGTGATTCCTCTAGTTCAGAATATTTCCTTTTCTAGCTATTAAAAGCTGCCTTTTCAGACAAAGGAACCTCTTTTTATTTAGAAGGGGTTATGCGGCAACCAATTTGCTGCCATCAACTTAAATTTGTACAAAATGCCCCCTTAAACCCAGCACTCTTAGCACCACTTACCCTATCATGGAGTAACATGGGAGTCACAGGTCGTCTAGCGCATTCTCAAATAGCGGCAGGATATGGAGCCCAAGCCCCGGAGTAGATTTACATCACTAACAGTACGAAATTATTATGGCTGGCCGCGGAAGCAAATTTCCTCCTGCAAACATGGAAAGCTCCTGAAGTTACCAACATTTTAACTGAGGTTTCACTCTCCTCTCGTTGCTAACCTCAAGACCTCCGGTGCCGTGGTTAAAAGCGTCCTTCACTTGCTAACTGCATCACGTTACATAATTTGAGGTGGGAATAATGCCCTCGTTTTGACTACTATATCATTCCGCATATTTACTAAGCGAAATCTACCCTGGGGCTTCGGGGCCATATCCCGCCCTATTAGGCAACACGCTAGAGAACCATTTACTTCTTTTTTACTCCCTTATAGAGCAATACATGTTCGCAGTGTGGTGCAATTCAAAGTGTCGAAAGCGTAGCGGAAAGCTCTGCACGTTTTTTCCAGCGACACAAACCTAAAGGTAAGCTATCAAGCTTCAGCCTTTTTAACTTAAGCCTGTCTGTTGCTAGAAAAATTGCCGACCTGAGCTTTACTTCCCTCCTTCTGAAAGCGCCCAAAACGACCGTGACACGGCCTGCTAACCCGACACATTCGCAAAATTGTCGGCTTCACAAAGCCGGGCGGGTTAAGCGGGCCGTATGAAATTCGGTACGTCGGACACGGATTAACGTTCGCCGGCATTCTTTTCTGCGACGCCGGCCACAGCCGTCGGTATTAGCGCCGCTTGGTCGTTACTGGATTAAAAGATTAGAGCTGAAACAGAGAACACCGGGGAACGAAAGGGGTGGCAGTATGCGGGCACTCGTTTGGACCGTGACACGTATTGTTTTTTATTTCGCTGCGTAAGCGAATAAGTCAGCCCGCATTTCTGCCCGGGCTAAAAACGAAGCCAACTGGTCAAAAACAGGGGCTTTAATGATGATGATGATGATGGACTTTTATGGCGCAAGGGCAGCTATGGCCAAAGATCGCCATGGCACAAGGTATTTTGGTCTACACAAGGCGGGGGCAAAGACCCATTTCCCAAGCATTTCACCGTAAATAAGCGCCAGACCAGGGAAAAGCTTGTACCCATTGTATCACCGGTGGGTACCCGCTGGCACTGGGGATCGAGCCCCGCACCTCCTGCATGCGAGGCGGATGCTCAACCACTTCGCCACCGCTGCGGTCAGGGACTTTAATGAAAGAATAAAAATAAATACAACTATCAAAGCTGCATACCTCACTCGACGGAGCTGTTTGAAAATTCACGATCGAAGCATTTCTAACGCACAAGCAAATAATGCACAGGAGCGTTTTCACTCTCCTTTCTCCTCTCTCGGAGCCGCGCAAGAAAATGATTTCGTTTTCCTTCGAACGAACACGTATAAAGGTGGCCACAAAAGTTTTCGGAGCATGAAAGCTACAACAAAGCATAATTCCTTTCCAGGCCAAACGTGCAGTCAAGAACTGAAGGGTGTGAATTGGAGCTTCCTGCTTGACCCGTACAACCTCCCCCCCCCCCCCCCTCATGCATGGCTGCTGTACTACATTCTAAGCACGAATACGCCAATATGGGAATAAAACTAGAGTAATCTCTCCTCTAGCGCTTTCCTTTTATAAAAGGGATTGTGCTAGCGGACAGATTACACCGTATTTACTCCTTTCCGTTTATAGTGTACGATGCTAGGAAATTCAGGTTATTTTAGTTCGGCGTTCCGAAAACTCTTGCGGACAGGTGTGAATCCTTTGTCAAAAGTAAGGAGCCAAAAGGTTTCGCTTCTAAAACGTGTAGTGCGGCTCTTGTAGCAACCGTAAAAATTGAAACTTTCGGTGCTCTGGGAACGAGAGTTTTTGATCATGGGGAGAAACGGGACGCAAGCGACGCTTAAGTGAAGAGTCACACAGCATGAGCCCAGAACGAAACCCTTTGGGCCGAACATCTGACGTCAAATGTGGCCGCTACGTTTTCTGCTGCCCGGTGCAGAGAGCTACCGGCGCACTCGTGGCAATCCTCAATTCTAGAGGCGTGTAGCGAGCTGCCGACCTTCACTGCCGGGAGGTCTAGAACCTTGAAGTAATCGAAACAACCCGCACTTCACAGGCTCTGCCCAAACCGGCTGGCAGGCGTATATTTGACAGCGGCTGTGCCTCTAACGACATCTTAATGAAGCCAGAAAGTTTCCCAAATGCTCTTCTTAATTCGTAAATTAATTTCTTTGTCTGTCGTTTCACACATGTATTTTATAGCGTCGTTTCAGACACTAAAACATGAAAGATAGGCTGAGATAAGAGGTAGTGGCTTTATCTTGCTAGGTCCTAAACGTAGGTGAAGAAGTAAGGTTCAACTATGCAGCGCCACACCGGTCCTTTCTGTGGATCCATTCAACATTTTTATAGCATTGGCCGAAACAGGTGCCTACAAACCTGTGCAATTTTCCGCGAAGAAAACAGGATTTTACGAAGTTGAGACGAGCAAAAAATTAATCCCCTTCAAAGCGGGTCGCGCATAAAGCAAGCCCTAGTGGAGAACTTGCGAAACAAAGGGAGTTCCACCGGCACCCTCACATAATGCTTTTAGAGTTGTGCGCTAGGTGGCAGCAGAAGAAAATAGAAACAGGAACTGATGGCTATGTTCGAGCCTAAATCTTTCGAAAGCGCTTGAAAATACAGCTTGAGTGCTGAAGATTATCCTGTTTTAAAGCTACTTTCTAGTGACCATCTCATCATCCCTCTTGAAGTCCCGCCACTCCATGGTCTGCCTTTCAGTCGTTGACCACTCTAAACTTGTAATCTTTGCTACATTACGTAAGAGCATGTGCAGATGCTCTTAGTCGTCAAAGTCAAAAGATAGCAACAATTTCTACACCTGCTAAAAACGTCGCGTGAAGCTCCTGACTTATTGTAAAGTTTAGGCTGATAGAATAAACAGCAGCTTTCAAAACGCGCTATAGTGGCACTTCGCGAGGCGGACTTGAGAAGCTGTCCAAGTTAAAAGTGAAGTCCTCACAGTTCTTTTTATTTATAGCACCGAAAAAATAGTCCGCTTTCATCGTCTCCGCGATGGCGTTTAATCTCCTACAAACTCCAGCCGTTTTCCAGATCAAAGCGAAGGGCCCTCAGGATTCCAAGAAATTCCAGAGCTCGCAGTTTACCTTTCATCACGCCGCTTTCATCGCTAGAACGGCCTGAGGGCATTTAATTTCAAAGAAAGAGATACGACGCCAATACGAAAGTTCGCTGTGGCTTCTGGAGTTTTTCGGGGTTTTTTTCTTTTTTGTTGTGATGAAATTTTGAGTCTCGAGTAGAAGACTCCTGAAGTGCATGCAGCTTTACACGGTTTCTATATGATGCTCGCGGGTCCTGCGGCTTTGGAGACGAAACGACACATGTAAAGTGGGTTCTCGGTAAATGGTTTCCAAATTAATTCACTAAGCGGTAGAGTTACAAGATCTTACATTAAAATGGAACTCTAGATTTTCTCTTTCCGGGGAAGACATCTCTTTTAAATGGAGTCATCACCTGCGGAGATAGGCTTTCATCATGGTTTCATTTATTCTCTAGATTTTATCGCAGAAAAAATAAGGCGGCTGTTGGCGGTACCAGCGCTGCATCTTCCCTATATTCTGATAAAACTCGAGAAGGAAGCGGCAAATACTCCTCAAATTAGGCACTCCAGCCAATGGCGCCGACCGATTTCGATGAAATGGTGGCTACCCGTGCTTAACCTCCTGGGAATTAACCACAAATTAACCTAGCCGGGCAGGGGATTACCTGTGTATTAAACATAATGTTATTATAATCGGTCGACGCCACTGGCTGGAGTTCCTCCTCCGAGGCGCATTTTTCACTTGTTCTCGAGCAGTATCCGACTATAACCCCCTCTTCATCGGACGCAAAGCTTGTGTGTCATAAGGATGCTTCGTTAGGTTATAGCAAAATCGAGAAATGGGATGTTTCGATGACTGGACCGCAATGTGATAAGTGGCGGAACGAGCGATGCATTTCTGTTACGCGAGAATCAACACATTATAACAGTGGTGTAAAAAATTAAGTAGATGCCCAGTCGTAAGGAGAGCATAAAAAAATTAGTTTTGGTTTCTAAGGTCAAATATTGCAATTCCATTACTTAATAAAAACTTAAAGCTTTGGAGTGAGAAAATGTTATTGAAAAACCACTAAAAAAGCGAATGTGTGCGCTGGGGTGTCTCAAATAATGTGAATCAAGTCTTAATATAAAAAGTGGTACGAGTCGTATTAGATACGGTGGTGCCTTTTGATCCCGGTATTGTGCTGGGTTTATAACGTGTTCATCAGCAAAATTAATGCAACGCCTTGATAAGTCACGCCCGATAATTAGGAGCCCTGTAAGTTCATGACCTTGTCTACCCTAAGGGCATCAGCAAAAAACACACACATACAACCGACCTCCGCCCTGGTATCACAGTGACCTTCTCCGTATCGCTTACGAAGCTGAAAGTTTTTGAAATGGGTTTTGCCCCATTTTAAGGCCCTGAAACGTCTACCCATTAAGGTCGTTCGTGCAGCACGTCACTCTCCTTTCTCTGTTTTCAAATTTCAGGAAAAGCCTTTCGCGTATTAGCTTATCTTGGAAAACCTATATAGAGACGCGCAATTTGGCATGTCCTTGTTTTTGCCGACCACACCCTTTTATCAACAAAATACCCAGACCCATAACTTTTACCTTCGAGGGCAACTTCATTTACGTCCTATTACACTCTGCGACAGGGCCACATTAAAGCCCAGCGTAATTTACGAGGCTTTTATCTTTTCCTCCCCGTGCGGTCACTTGTACACGTCGAAAGCAGGGACATCCGCAAGAAGAAATTTTCGGCAATTTAGTGACGCCTTTTCAGAACATTACCGTTTCTTTGTGCAGAACGATATGCTGCCTTGGCACTACATGGGTATTGAAAAGATTGTCACATTTCTGATTTACTGTAGATGAAGGTGGACAGCTACAACAAGATGTACAGTTCTCAGCACAATACCATCACACATGAGTGCTGAGGTGTGGTCATCTAAATAATATTTATAGATTTCCGCTGCGGTCTAATTTCGATGGAGGCGAAATTCTAGAGGCCCGTGTACTGTGCGATCGAAGTCAGTGCACGCTAAAGAACCCCAGGTGGTCGAAATTTCCGGAGTCCTTCACAACGGCGTCTGTCATAGCCTGAGTTGCTTCGGGACGTTAAACTCCCATAAACCAAACTATTTGTAGACTGGACAAAAGAGGCTCTCGCAAACGCCTCAAAAGGGTGTACACAGCACTGGTGTGCAGTTTTGTACAGAGCGTTCCGGCATGCTGAAAAAATGGAGGGACTGCGTACGGGTTGAATGAGGACTTCACTGTTCCCTGGTTTCAAGCAGTGTCTTTCCCTCACAGCTGCTGCGAATTTTATTCTGCGCAGCTATACTCGACCGTCTTAGTTGAGGGAATGACGAATAAGTATCTAATCGTGCACGTACCTATCTTCTTAAGATGCCTGCCGGTCCTCAGAATTGTGGAGACTTTGTTCGGCTCCTACTGAAATCATTCCGAACCGAAAATCTCGAGAACCTTTGATAAAGACTGCATGTGGGCAACGGAGACTAAGCGTAAATGGAGGCACGGAGTGACACCCAAAAGTTGTATACAGTGAATATTATTTTCAGGTAGGACAATCTGCGCACGTCCAAACCTGAACTGTGCACATACGCCACACTTCCGCCAATACTTGCGTCAAATTTGTAGGGAAGATTTATGCCGCCGTGTCAATGTATTTCAATCTTTTTTTCTATTACATTTTTTTCACAGGCGAGATGGCTTAGCATGGAGTAAGGTTTTTCAGCTCGCCTATACCAAAATGGCTTTTACCGGAAAAAAGAAAAATCTTTAATTTCCTGAGAGCCTCTTATAAGGTTTAAGGTACTCACGTTTAAGTTTTCTAGTGAAAATTTTGATGAAAAGATTATACCTCATTTCGCAACTGTCTCCACTTCCATTTCTGCCTTTCCAGTCGCACACTTTCGACGCTCTTTAATTTGGTGCTTTTTGCACTTTATAGTCTTTTTACAGAGATTCTTTTTGAAGTTCTGAGAAAAAAACCTCGGATATTAAAAGCGCTGCAAGAAGGTCACTATCGGCTTTCTCAGAAATTCTGCATTGTGACAAGAAGCCCACATTCAGCCAAGCGCATCAAACCTAAAGCACACGTTTAGTGCGCTTTCGGTCATTTGTGTTTGTTTCGCGCACGGTCATTTAATACTGTGTCGTTCGTTCAATTCCACCGATATATTTTCGGCAATATCTACCGGAAGCTACCGCCGCCCCGATAGTACGACGGTCTACCAATAGTATATATAGGACAGCCGCCGCGTTAGATCTATATCGCTTGTTCGCTGTACACTTCAATGACTGCGAAAGGCCTGGAATTCATCCTACTTTACCTTCATGCTACTCCGTCAAAGGTTTTGCGATTTCTGCAACCAACGAACACGAAGGAAAAACGGAGTATTGATACCAATTTCGCAACAGTTCGGTAACGCCTGTATTTTGTTTTAAATAACTACTTCTACACACTGCTCTCATTTGCTTCCCCATGTGGAAAGGCTGCCAGAGCTACTTTTACAGCAAAGCCAATTTCTGTGACCGTGCCGGTGTTCGGCCTGTACAACGCTGATGAATTTCAAAGGCGCTGAATTATTTATTCTTTTTTACGCATTGTATATATGCTCTCTTCTAAGCCGTCTCACTGGTTTTACTGCATTTTTTGTTTTCAGGCGCAACCTTCTGGGCTTTGTTTTACCATTGCCTGAATTTTACTTTTACTGTTTTCCCTTACGCACCAGCCCGTTTTTTTTTTTTTTTGCAAGGGTGGCGTGGACTCTCACGGTGCGGAGAGAGCTGGCACGCTTTGAATTTCAAATTCCAAACACTGTACGGGTGGGCATC
This sequence comes from Amblyomma americanum, assembly GCF_052857255.1. Classification (NCBI taxonomy): domain Eukaryota; kingdom Metazoa; phylum Arthropoda; class Arachnida; order Ixodida; family Ixodidae; genus Amblyomma; species Amblyomma americanum. The sequence goes on from NC_135501.1 coordinate 134,942,041, forward strand.
CATGCAGTACGCAGGCCGAAAGACGCCGCGCTTCGTTTGAGAAGCGACTGCATAACGCCAGCGCTGCGGGCCTTTTATTGCCGCTTCAGAGTGTTCCGCATTACCCAACGTATAGCGCGGGGTAGCGAAGTCACGACATATTCGGATAACCTTTCTCGTCCGAAACAAGAGTACATGTATCAAGACAGAAAAGAAAAAGAAGGCCGGCGATCGTGACAAAGAGATCGATAGAGCGAGATCCGTAGGAAGCGAAGTTTATTTCACATCTCCTAACGAAAAATACACCCCCTCCCCCCCCTCCCTCTCCCTCACTACTTCCGACTGGCTTAATTCCAGGCTCCGCAGAGTTCTGTAATAGTATCGTGCTAAACTACAAGAACTTGGAGAAATAAAAACCATAACACGCATCACCTCTGAAAAGTTCTGAATCCTCCAGAACTGGAACCAGCAGCGAAGAACGGCCCTTAAGCAAATTTGGTGGCCTGTATATTTTCAACAGCGGCTTCACGCTGTGGAGCTCGGCGCTACGTCACGGAAAATTGGACGATGTTCATAAGTGCTGTAAAAAATGTGATGGGGAATTCTTTCAGCGAGCGACGCCGTTCTCTGAGCCTGCCCGCTATGTACTTATCGTACTGCTATTGTAGTTATCTTCATATTAATCTGCTGTCGCCCTCTCTGCTTCACAGAATTCTTGCCTTTCCTTTCCGTGGCAAGCCACTCCTAGATTTAGACCATCGGCGTTCTAGAACTGCTTAGAATAGAAAATAGAACAAAGATAACAAGAATAGAATAACAATAGTAATAAAGCTAGCCTAATTATGAATCTCTGAAAACTGCGCCTCGCCGCCAAAAGCGACTGGTCCTAATCGTCTTGTACACTGATGACAAAAAATTGTCACTCCAGTCTGGCGAATAATCCAGACACTTCCAGACATTAGGAATTCGCAAGTTACGGTCGAGCCACTACTCGTTCTTTTCAACTAAGATGACAGCTAAGACTGTACTCAAATTTGAGAAAAAGGAACAATTTCGATTCACGCTAGCACCCCCCCCCCCCCCCCATTTCGATATTTCTTCTGTTTCTCCCTTTTCCTTCCATCTACTGCTCTTTGCCCTGAATAGACATATTCAGAAGAAGGTCACTTCTGTGCACACTTTCTTCATTCAGAAGAGTCCGTAATGAGGTGCTTCGAGATGAATTCAGTGGAATTAAATCGTGTTTTCCTTTCTATTTTTTCATTACGCTTTTGCTTCGCCAGGATTAAGAGAGCAAAAAAAAAAAAAAACAACCGTGCACATTAATTTTTTTCGAAACAGCTCAATTCAAATTTCCGCAGAGCGTAGCTGCCTTCTGTACCGAAACCCTATTCGTGCAGAATAATATAATGGAATAAAAATATTAAGATTAGAATGAGAACAGTAATACAGCTAGCTTAATTAGGATTCCTTGAAAACTCCCTGCACGATAGACTGTGACTTTGCCGAACGCTTGCTGACTTTGCATAGTGACTTCAATTTCCTGCTACACACTTTTGTCCTTCATCTTTTTATCCTCTCAGCCCTTTCCCCCTGTGGGTAGCGAGATGGTTATTCTTCAGGTTAACCTCCCTGCCTTTCCTCTTCCTCCTCCTCCTCTTATTCATCGAAATCCCTTCGTCAGTCACTCCACAGAGACTAGCACACCCTGAAGCGGTAATTTACTGACTGGATTAGCTGCGCATCACCTGATTGCTTCATCACGCATTTCAAAGCAGAGCTTGCTAGGCAAGTTACGGGGGAAAAAAAGGTTAGAAAAAAAAGAAACTGCCTACACTAGGTAACTGCTTAGTTTAAACCTACTGCGAGAGCAGCCATCGGTCGCAGTTGACAGCTTGCAAAATTCTGCCAGCAAGCTTAATCGCAGTCTCTTTTTTTTTTCAGCGAAGCACTCTCGTTCACAGACTCATTTGCACTGCCTGCTCAGCCCACATAACCGGTTAGCCCGAGGAATATGCTCCAGTCCCTCCACTGTGTTTGTTTCGGGACGGATCGAAAACACCCTCTTAAAAGAAAAAGAAATGCTTCAACGAAAATTTTAAAATGTGAAAAATTTTTATTTTCATTTCTAAACATTCATTTTTCTATAAAATTATATATCTACATAAAATTCTCATTTTAAAGTCCGAAAGCTAAGATTTCAACTTAAGCTTATTTGAACACGCCAGTGCCAATAGCCAAAACGCCTCTCCAGTGTTATGTATTCTGCCTCAGCGAAGGTTCAGAGGCGCACCCAATAACTGCTCTCGCCGTAAAAAAAAAAAGATAGGAAAGAAAACGAAGTTTGTACTGCCCTACCGAGTGAGCTAGTATACTTTTTCAGGTGGATAAGGCGTGCATGTACCTTGACATGTTTCTAGGCTTCACAGTGAACTGATTTCCCTGAGAGAGTAGAAATTTTCTTGCTTGCCAACTCACATCCCGGAAAGTTTTTCTCACAACTTCAAAGACGGAAACAAAATTTTTCGGCACGGGGACGGTAGTGAAGAAAGTTGTTTCGGCACAATAGCATCACCGAACATTATTAAATGTCACCAAGTTTGAGGTGACGTGAAAGATTTCTGCTGGTATTGATACCAGGCGACTGGGTTGCAAACCAGCTTCTAAAAACTGATATAGACATGAGTTACGGTAGGCTACACGCCTCTCAGTAATTAAGATGCCTAGAAGCAATAGTTAGAAAGTCAACTATTCAAAATTACTTAACTAGCCTGCTAATTAGCAAGTCGTAGCTGTGTTCTGATGTACTACACAGCTGAAAATGTTCTGCCGAAAAGAGCGCCCTGTGAAATGGCACATACCAACAAGGGGGTGGGTACACCAATCGGATTGCATCAGCAGAGCATGATGGCGCATGTCATCGTCTATATGCCTGTCGCAGCATGCTACAACTCATTCTTAACGCGACCGTGGTAATACTCGCAAGGGAGTAATCAGCAAAAGAGAAATGTTCTTTTTAACACATAATCTCAAGGAACTACAGCCCTTTGACTTTGGCTTAAGATACCCATTCGCCAAACAACCAAAAAAAAAAACAATCAAAGCGCGACTAAACGTCAGCAAATCGAGTGGTTATAGTGCTTAAGCACGACAAACCAACAGGCGCGGCGCATAAATATATGATGCGGTGCGCAGTTCACCCCTCACATCCTTCGAGGTGCGTGCAAGGAGTGAAAATATCGGGTTCCTCGTTCAACCTCCGTCCGTAAACAATCGCTCGCAAATTTTTAATGCCTCTCCGGGGCGGCGGCTTATACGTTCGCGGCAACAGTATATTCTCGACGTCGAAATTGAGTGCCGTCCTTTGTGTTCGCTAAATTGCCGTCCGGCGTCCAGCGCTATCAAAGGTGACAGGAGGGCAAAGGCCGAGCGGATTTTGTTCCACCGTACGTGTGCAACGAAACTGAATAGCGGACCTCGAATAAATTAATGAAGAAAAATGTTTAATGAAAACTGTTTCCTATTGTGCACCTGTCTGGCGGCGCACAATGAATGCTTATCCTGCGTACGTATTGTTTCATCGGACACGTGCGCGCGAATTTTCAATTAGCCGAGGCAAGAGACCCCCCCACCGAGTGAAACGGCGCATTTGGTAGTTCGCATTTCTTTAGTTTTGCTGCTTCGTACGAAGTGCTCGGGTGGAATGAACTTACCACTGACAGCACCGATAACGGTATATAAATTAAACGATGGCCGTTTTGGGAACCACGTTTTCACGCTTGTTGGAGTTGAAGAGACACGTTCCGTGGGACGTCCACTTTTCCGGCGAGTCGTCAGAGTTTCGTTAATTAGCAATCGCTTTTATTTTGTTCATATTTTTGGCTCCCACTTCAAGTTAGCACAAGCGACGGACAAGAGTCGTGAAGGAATGATGGCAACAGCGGGACAAGCTTACTCAGGTAAGCGACAATATCTCCGCACAACCAGCCCTTCACAGCTTCCACTCCAGGAACAGCATCATAGAGAAAGAACACATTCAGCACGGAGCATTATGCTAGCTATCCCGATAGGGCATCCCTTCACGTCACAAATCCATCCCCCCCGTCGACTCTGTACTACAGCTCATAAGTTGTTCACAGCGGAGTGGAAACTACGAGAAGGAGGTCAAGTCTTCTGGAGCTATCAGGTTGGCTCTCCAATCCGTGAGAACAGAGGGCTCGCGCTTCATAGCTACCGCTCAACTGCAAACAACTTGTGGAATTAGCATAGCGCTGTGTCTGCGCCTGCTTCATGCAAGAATCGTGCACTTGCACCGGGTGATTTTTGCCGAGAATAAGCGAGAACCTCCGAGACATAGCGAGGGTTTATCTTGAAAGGCTTCACAGTCACAAGCGCTCAGAGCATTACAGGGGCTCTGAAACGCCCTCTGAGGAGAGAACATAAACTCGCTCAATCACTGCATTGTGTCGTCATGAACACCTGAGTCAAATAATACTTCCACAATCGCGCGCGAAAGTTGCCGGATCTTTCATAGCGACGCCGCCGCGGTGGCTCAGTGGTTATGGCGCTCGGCTGCTGGCCTGAAAGACGCGGATCGATCCGTCAGCAGCGGCTGAATTTCGATGGAGGCGAAATTCTAGACGCCTGTGTACAGTGCGATGTCAGTGCCCCTTAAAGAACACCAGGTGGTCGAAATTTCCGGAGCTCTTCCCTAAACGTATCTCATAGCGTGAGTCGCTTTGGGACGTTAAACCCCATAAATCAAACCACACCTTTATTGAAACTTTCTCATGCTTCCGCCGTCCAGTGGCGCAATCTGCTGCGTAATTCTGTTCAGCGACGGTTGTTCGTCACATTCTTTTAGGCGTTACGCAGCTACCATGACCATGGCTAGTCAGCCGCTGCGGCGTGTCAGGAAGTTGCCCCCCCCCCCTCTCCTACTCCCCCTCCCCATTCGATGTAATTCCCGGGTACGTTGGCAGCTGGCGGCGGAGCGCTGACCTTGGAGCGTGCAAAAAGACGCGAGAGGAGAGAGAAAGGCGCGAAGGCGCTGAAATTCACATTGTTAACAGGAGATAACTTAGCTGCTACAAAGCGCGTTAAAAATATTCCTGCTGGAGGATATTCGTGAAGCGGTGTCTTTAACATCCTAGGAATACCGCAACTTTGTTGAAAGCCCCTTTCAGAGCCCCTTTAAGCGCTGCCTCTGAAAGCCGTAGCAACGTATTCGCCATGTGGGGAGGCTTTTTGCCGCAGCGTGCTTTAAACAGCGAAACAGAGCGCGAAGCCTGGCGCCGTATGCGGGACACATGCTACCATCGTGCACATTAACCATGCAATATATATGGGATATCACGTACGTTGCAGACTTTAAGAATTAGAATAGTTTTCGCTTTTTTTTTCAGCGGAAGCTTGTCTATTCCGCAGAGTACAACAGAAACTGCATTGTGCAACACAAATTATCAAAGCAAATTGATGCTGCCATCTGCCAGAGATGCGTAATGGCGGCTGCGCGGTCACTTTTTGCAAAAGGTGTCCCAGCGGAAAAATAGCGCGAAAATTTAACGGGAGTGATACTACGCAGGCAAGTGGGGAAGTGGTTTTTAATTACGCTCTGTTCAAATACTACATTAGCTTCAGTGTGTCTCATCGCTCTTTATTTGCATTTTGACGTTAAGAAATTATTTTTTGCACTTTTTTTTCTTAGCAAGAATCATACTGTGCTGACGCACCTGCTTGATTTTTTGCTTGCATGTCATCAATGAACATACCACTAGTGACTAAACGGTTCAAGCTCGCAACATTTATTCCAAGTTTTCATTTACTGCGCATTAGCCTGGGTAAGCCTGGGGCAGCTTGGACGGTTTCTAGGCTACCTCACGCTTCGACAAGTGTTTGTGTCTCACCACTATATTTTCATCATAGCATTTTTTGTTTTCATTCTTCTATTTCTGAACTGAATCCACTGAACCTTGAAAGTGCCTCCCGGCAACCTTGAGGTGAACCTCTTCTAAACCGGCACCTGACGCGTTATTTCCGCAAATTTATTAAGGTTGTCATCCAATCTGAACCTCGGTCATTCTCCGAATTATGTCTTTCTTCGGTTGGTTTCCCATCTGGGACACTAACGTAGAACAAGCTGTCAACTGCATGCTGCATAATCTACGAACGTCCATTTTTTTTTCTTTCCAGTAATCGATAAAATGTTCTCAATTCACGTATTCTCGTTATTCTACACCGCTCACTTGCTGTTTCTTGGTGTAATTCGCATTTTCATTGACCAGTCTCCAAACCTACACAATATTACTATATGCTGAGCTGTAAACAATAAAAAATTACAACGAATCAATGATCATGCCTACGTACGAAGGCTCTTAAAAACCTTAAATAAAGAATGCGGGTTCAAAAACGACATTCGCACAAAAGCTGTGATTGCATTTGTGCGTCACACAACTAAGCTCGCCTCAGAATTTCTTTTTCTCAGTCTCGAGAAAGGGGTAGCAAGGCGTGCTCCATCACTCCAAAACTCCCGCAAAGCCTGCACTTACTGTGGAAGAAGATATATACCGATAAGCAAAACTAGCCACCCAGAAATAATAGATTAGCTCCGCACAAAGCCTCATCTTCTCTAGTTTTTGTTCGCTCGCATTATTTCCCGCTTCTATTTGCAGATTTTCCCCTCGCGGTTTCAATCTCGCCAATAAAAACTTTTCCAAGCGCTAGCGTAGATCTCCGAGATTAAACTTTAATAGATCTGCCCTTCGAGCCACTATATTCCCCAGCTTCGCAGAAATGTGGAGGCGAAGATTTCGGCACCGAAGAAATTGATGGCCAAACGGGCTCCCTCAACACAATGGCTCGAGAATTTTTAATACGCCCCAAGAACGCCGTCGCGATGGAGATTGCTTTGTCGTCCTCTGTATTTTTTTAAACTCGGCACTGTGTGAATAGACGAACAATGCCGGCGAGATAAGTGTATACATTCTGGTCGAAGCTCGGCCTCCATATTTATTCTCAATCAGGAAGGATTCGACGAATTAGCTTTATCTCCATCCGTACGGCTTATTTAAAACGCGCTTTATAAAGCTACAAAGCAAGAAAGGCAAGTTGATTCAAAAGACGACTAATTGTCCTATATTTTTTTTTTCTGTGGAAGAGAGTGTAATCTTCAATTGGCACGACCGCTAAGCGCTCGTCTCCGGAATGTTTAAATCATATTCGTAATCAAGCTGAGTACTGCTATAGGCTCATAACTTATGCATATTTATCCGTAAAAACTGACGCTTACAAATAAA